>NW_009730828.1:88332-127006 GCF_000703405.1 Apaloderma vittatum
CGAACATCCAAATCCCATCTACCCTATTTATTATCATATAAGGTAGGTCTAAATACTTATTTTTAGTTTTTTTCAGATCAAAACTGCTATCCAGTAGAGATGGAAATGTTTTAATTTCAGCAGAAACGTAAGATTTGGAGTGTTGGGGGGACTCCCTTTGAGTTTTTTTTTTATTTTGGCAAAACTAATAAGTAAGAAATTTCTAGTTCAGATGCTGTAAATGCCCATCTTTTAAAATATCAATGAATTACACTTATTTTTATACTCCCTATTTGTATTAATATTTGCTTTCTGTATCATCAGAACAAATTTTCAGACATTAAAAATTGAGTCTTTTGAGTTTATCAAGATGAAAGACTTAACTCACGCGATACTGACACAGTTGAGAATTTGAAGTGGTTCTCTGAATTTGGAACTAATGCATTGTTTTCAGATGCCAGCTACTTCTACACACAAAAAAGATCTTTAGACCTACTCTGCTGATCATCCTTTAAGAAGTCAGGAGTTTTGCTTTCCACACCTCATTCAACGAACAGAAGGAAAGCAAATGCTTTAGTGAAAACAAATCTTTTTCTTTTTGTAACACAGTCCAATGGAAATATCTAAATATCTAAAGCTAAACATCTTTATCAACAACAGAAATTCCAGACTGAAAAAACTGTGATAGCTCACTTCAACTATTTTTCTATCAGTTAATGACTTTACACTAGCGTCAGCACAGCTTTCACCTCTTGTATTCTACACTAATTTATGTTTTCCAGTCTTCTACAGCTCTGAGTCATATATAAACAAAAACTCTTCCCGTTCTGTCCATGAATATTATTTCCTCAGCTTTTAAAATTTATTCTACAAAGAAATGTTTCCTTGTATTTACATCAGCTAAGTCTAAACTTCTAGCCTAAGCTTCAGATGATAAACTGTGATCTTGCCCTTGACTGATGTGCTCAGTAAGTACAATGTGACCAAGGCTTTTCTGCATGAAAATATTTGAAAGGCCAAACAAAGCTCAAAAGCCAACCTCTTGTCTAAGAGCTCCAAAGATAAAATGCAGAAGCAAATAGTAATAATAAAAAGGATTCAGGAACAGTCAGCAAAGCTCAATTTTGTCATTTCATTAGTGTGCTAAAAATGAAAAATTGTATTGATTAACATATTAGTCAGCACTGCAATTCCTATATGAATTATATTTTTTCACATTACATTAGTAGAAAATGTAATTTATTACAAAAGTGAGGCCACCCTTGAAACATGACTAATTTTCTTAGTTCTAGCTTGCATCTGCTGTTATTCTTTGGCATTGGGAAGGCTGCTAAGTACCTTTGTGTGTATAATGCAGCCACAGCATTCAAAAAGTGCTCAGAACAAAAGCCATTACCTTTTAAACAAAATCAGTTATTAAGTTCATCTTCAAAATAA
Organism: Apaloderma vittatum; assembly: GCF_000703405.1. Taxonomy (NCBI): domain Eukaryota; kingdom Metazoa; phylum Chordata; class Aves; order Trogoniformes; family Trogonidae; genus Apaloderma; species Apaloderma vittatum. The sequence goes on from NW_009730828.1 coordinate 89,749, forward strand.
ATACAATTTAATTGATTAATTAGCAGTTTCTATAGATATGTCAATTTCCTTTTTGAAAAAATGCATCAGTTCTGAAAGAACTTAATTTCACAGAAACACAGCTTAGTATGTTCTAGCTAACAAAAATTACTCCTGCTAAGACCACAAAACCACAGAGGAAAGGTGCTTAATATAGGTGTTTCACACTGTTGACATACTACGTATTTTGAAATTCCATTATTTGCCTAATTTATTTTAAATCAGTAAAATAAATTCTGTGAACAAGCATGTAATACAGTAACACAGAAGCAAATAGTACTCCAGTATTGATTACATACACCCCTTCTTTAAAACTAGACTTCCTCAACCATTTCAACCTCAAAGTAAAAGACCAAGAAAAGAAAATATCATCACTGATACCTAACACCTTTCCTAAAATAACAAAAGTATTGAGATAGCACAAAGGTAAATTACAAAGGCTGGGTGAATGTGTCTTTCAGGAAATGAAAACGTCCATTAATGGTCATTTTGCATGCAATACACACAGCTGTTTCAGACATGCTTGTTAAAAATTTCACAACTGTGAACATTCTTCAGAAAGCAGGAGTAAAGATTTCTAACTGCATGTTAATGTACGCCCAGTAATCACAGAGTAACTGGGGCTGGAAAGGGCCTCTGCAGGTCATCTAGTCCAACCTCCTGCTAAAAGCAGGTCTAATCAGATCAGGCTGCCCAGAGCTGTGTCCAGCTAAATCTTGAACATCTCCAGAAACAGAGATTCCACAGCCTCTCTGGGCAACCTCGACCAGTACTTGACCAAAATTTCCTTACGTGTACAGTCAGGCATATCCTGAAAATGCAAATAGTTTATGTGTTAATTAATCAGATAGCATATGTGCTGTTAATACTACTAAAAGTGAGTGCTGGCGATGCACGCCAATTAGAAAAAGCAGTTTCCATTAGTTCTCAATTCTGCTCACCACCCATTGGGTTTGCACAGGGGATCCAAGTTTAGCAAATAAGCCAAACCCACACTTTCAACACAACCATCAGGAAAGAGCAAAGACAAAATGCAGCAAAATTGTATTTGAAAAAGGACCTTCAATATTTATCTAAAGAGTTATAGTCCGCAGTAAATCGCAAAAAGATGACCTCTTACTGTATTACCCATTTCATTTATGTGTCTTACCGGTCTTTCATGTTCAAGGATTGATGACTTTCCCGGCTCGTATTCAAAAATACTTCTTGGTTCAGAACGGAACTTGCGGGTATCTACCTTTCTGTCAGGGGGATCCCAGTCATTTCTAAAGAAGAAACACAACCAATTGAGTTAATTTACTGGCATTGCCATCTGCTTTGCAGCTCTGTGCAAGAGAAATACACAAATCTAAAATAATTTCAGCATGGTTTCTTTCCAGGTTTTTTTGTGCAATGTCAGGCCTCTATCTCCATGTGTTAACCACTGTACCTTCTTAACCTGTTTACAGCACACACACTCAGTACAGCAGGAAATACACTGTGGACATCCAGCCTACGCAATCACTCATACTTTTGTTATAACTAGATGACCTGTTTAAAAACCTGTTTTTCAACTGAAGACCATTTTAAAAACTTCCCTGATGTACCGTGTCAAAATACCATGACACATCTTCTCAAACAACAAATTTACTAAATGTATTTTAGGCTTTATAGTAATATAGGCAAGTGGTAGACACTTTTGTCATCATGCAATAGGACAGTAAGTCCAAGTTGCAAAATCTTCGGAGACAAAAATCAAATTATTTTAAAAGATAGTGTGAAAATCTAATAGATGCTCTTTATCCTGATCTGCAGTAGAACTGCTCCTGGAAGTATAATGTTTCCTTGCAAATTTGATTAGAAGAACAAGAATCTGGCAGTTGGCTTTGGGAAAATGTATCAGTTTTCTCTAGAATTATAAATTTGCTTTCAATTTAATAGTGCAATGGGAAGAATAAAAAGTAGCCCCTAATAGTATATTTTTCAGTAATTTATTTACCATATTATATTAATACCTACCTACATTTTACTGCATTTTGGGGTGATAGTTTGCTACTTACTATCACAGTGAGAGCTGCCTTTTCATGGCAGTTTTTGTAGTCACTACCTACACTTGGAAAACTGTAGGTCACACATCTTTTTATTTTGCTTTGTGTAAAGCAACCCACTAATAACTCAGAATGGGGGAAAGGAAAGGGAAATTTCTGTCAGCTATTGTCTATATTTACAATAAGTAAGAGCATACCCTGAATAAATTCTGCCAGTTCTATCAGCCTTTCTGATGTGACTTGGTTTGATGTGACCTGACATAATAAGGCACATGTCATGTGCCTTAAAAAAATCTATGGGGTAGCTTTTGTTTACAGTATGTTTGTGAATGCAATTTCTGGGACACAGATACCTCTATTTATAAAATGCCCTACATTTCAAGAGAAGCAGTTCTACATGGCTCTATTATTTAATTTCACTGAGAAAAAAATTAATTTCAGAGCAGAAAACCTTTTATTTTTTTTTTCTGAGAATGAACAGGAAAAATGGAATTGTTCTGATCAAGTTGCATTATACTACAAGAAGAAATTATACTACTGAAGAAAAATATTCCTGAAGAAAAAAGGATGTTGCTGAAATTCTGATTCACACTCGGTTCTCTTAATTTACAGCATTTAGCCCATAATCCCTTATGGACTATATTTTTGAGCCCAACTGTTAATGCAAATCATATCTTGACTCCCAGCTATGAAACTGTGATACATGTGGACCTAAGCCTCTTATGTGAGATTCTAAATACTCAGGCTTCATAGGCAATTAAAAGAATCTCCCAATGGCAGGAAAAGATTGACGAGCTATAGCTGTCAGCAGCAGGCAAAGCATAACTAACGTGTTTGGCATCCCCTGGCCTGGGAACACAGATTTCCACTGCCTGTCTTATCATGCAGGAAATTGAAAGGAGAGTGCTGAAGCAGTCATTTTCAAGCTTGACAAAAGGAACTGTAACAGGCCTCAGTTTCTGTGACCAAGGCATTTGGCTGAGCATGGGATGATGACTCACATATCTTCAGAGATCAAAGCTAAGCAGATCCACATTTTGGTGCCTTGCTAACAAATCTACACTTCTGTATGGCCTGCTAACAAAATTCAAGCATCAACATCTTTGGGAGGTAGCCCAGCTCTAACCCCTAGCGTCTCCTCTTGACGACCTCCGCTTAGGAACAGGAGTAGCTGAAATCAGTAACCATCAAGCAATCTCATTTTTCTCTCCCATGTGTGTCTGGTGGATTATCTTTTGGATTGCTACCACCTTAAAATTTTCAAAAGCCATAGCCGTAGTCCTAATCTTAAGCACTTAATGTGGTCTTTTCTCATAACATTTTATTCAAACTGAAAATTACTTTGAACTGTTTAATCTAATTTCTACATTATAAAAATGTCTACAACATCCAACTTGACAAAAATGGGCAAATTCTGTTTTCCTGCTTGAGTGTAACCAAGAGAGGTGGGCTTGTAGCCACAAATGGAACAAAATTTGACCGTTCCCATATATAAAATACATATATATGCACATATGAGTGTGTAATAACATAATATTATATTAACATGAAGTATTCATGAATGTAAACACTAAAGAAAAAGCATTTTGCTTGAGCTAGTAACTACAGATAGGTTAAAGAGCCTACAGTGTTTGTGTGTGGGGCACTTTGCAAGGTTTTATCAGAAGGTAAGCAGGCTGGACTCTACCCACTGGGATCTGGTCTCGTGCAGCAAGTTTGAAGCTGGAATCCCACAAGAAATCTGAAATGTCTTTTAATCTGTAAACACCTTCTCGGTCTACCAAAATGGAGACTGAAATAATGGTGATATAAGGCACTTCTGAGCTCTGGGGAAACGTGGGTTGACTGCTAAACTCTTACAGTTTTGCTTTTGCTTGAATTTCAATTTACAACATCTTTTAGTTCCTTTCTCTTTGCTATTGGATAAATAGCATTTCCTACTTAGAGATTAACTATTCAAGACAGCTGCTAGAGCATGCATTGTTCTGAAACACAACAAGCAGGACAATCCTCACTAATGAGAATGAGAATCTTAAATGCTCACGGTGGTATCATTTGTAAGAATAAGCACTTCTTTAGCATGTTGAAGAAATGGCAGTAGCACACTACTGATGCTTATCCCTCATTACCTGACTGGCCTTTGAATAAAGCCCTTGAAATCACACTATCCAGTAGCAGCTATTTTATCCTTTGTGATATCCAGTAACTGGATTGCCGCACATAACAAACCCATTTTTAAAAAATATGCTAACTTACTTTTCTGGTATACACCTCTCCCTCATACGATGTGGTGGTACTGGAGGTGGTACATGTGGTGGTGGTAATGGGGATGAGACCTTAAAGGCATCGGAGCTACTGTCAGAAGCACTTTTAGACAATGGTCTGTACGTCTGCGTCTTTGCAGCCGGGTGTGCCTGAGCAGAGAAGGATGGACTGTAGCTACCTAGCAAAAAACAAAACCAGGAACAGCCTTAGTTTTAATAACACACAGCACAGAATGCTGTAAGAACCCACAGACTCAAAAAAGCTGCAAGATTATAAAAATGTGTAAATGCATTTTCAAAAGTACATTGCTGTAGACTATGTAGATCATTAGAATACCTCTCATATATTTCTGTATAAAACTACAAACACACAGATAAAGTGCAGTATTGTTAAAGTAAATTAATGATTACTTTGGAGGGGGGGAGGAGAAGTTAACGTCTGTATATGTCCATCAGAGCTGTTAATGACAGCTTGTAATTAATCCCCAAGCTCATCCTGCCTCTCAGTTGTTCAGTGTTCAGAACGAAGAGAAGAGGCAGGAAATACATGGCTTTTTTGCTGTTAGTCTGGCACAACTAGACAATAGCGTAACTTGAAGAGGATCACAAGAGTTCAAAAAAATCTCCAACAAATGACCCACAACAAATACTCTCCAACAGGCAGTATGAGAGTATGCTGAATGCAACAAACACTCCAGTGGAAGAATTATGAATGTAGTTTTTGCACAAGGCACTATGTTTGTTTGCATTTATAGCCACACTTCCATTTTTGTAAATGATTTCACTACATGGTTATAATCTCCTGAAAGACACAAAAAATACGTATCTGAGATGAATATGTCTTTCTTGCAGCTCAATAATGTCAACACCAGTGCCTACAGCAAAAATGAACAAGATCATAAAACACAATCATCTTTATTAGGCACTCTTACTGCATAATTTAAATGGTGCTTTAAGTACAACCGTTTTGTCTTTCCATGTTACCAACTACCACTTGTACTTTCACACAGAAGTTCCTTTTCATTTTGATAAGGAAGGGCTGCATTACTCACAAGCACTAGTGAAAATAAAAGCAATGTAATCAAGAAACTACAGTATTACAGTTTGTCCCATCTGCAGTAAGAGGCCCACAGCTGCAATTCCCTACTGTGGTAAGAATGAATCACAAATTAAACATTGTTTCACTTGGGGGAAAAAGGGCATGAAAAAACACCGAGATCCAACAACACGATAAAAAGTGTTTATATAAGCAAGCATGAAATGTTAACTATCCGTGTTACTTGCTGACATTAGCAAAAGACTCGTTTTGAAGTGAGGGAATAATTCCTACCAGTACTGTATGCATATGCGGAATTATACATGTCTGTGTCGTCATCTACAAAAAGAAATATACATGTTACAGTGGTGCAATACCTGCCAATTTGTCACAGCAACACAGCTTTGTTTTCACAAATACAAACACAAGATTGGTAGGCAATCAAGTGCTGTATTTCTTTTCCTCATCTCATAGGTGTTTTCTGAAGACTCCCTCTTCCCATTATACTTACCATAGGCTATTTTTTACCAGTTTATGGGGAAAACATTATCTTCTGGTCACGTCACCCATATTGTGTACCTACTGGTTAGCATCAAATTGCAAATCAAAGCTTTTTGTATGTTCTTCTCCCTTCCCCAAGCTCAATTTCTTTTTGTTAGCTCTCTTCTGCTAGAGACTATTAAGTTGTTGCACCTATCACAAAAAGCAACCTCAAATATCTACCATGTGACTAGTTGAGTGTTCAAAATAGATATTGTAAGCCAAAATCTTCTTGCTTACATTTTTTGTTCTCCCACTAACATTCTGTGTGACCATACTGCAGACAAGCTCTACCTCAGAGGAACAGGTGTAACAAGCATAATTGCCATTTGTACAGTTTCTTGACGTCTTTGGTGACAACCATGATAAAGGACGTTAATTCTAAAACTAGTACTGTCACTAAAGCTCCATTTCAGCAAAACCAGGTAAGACATTCTATGAAAACAATGCTACTCAGTCAGAAAGTCTATCCTCAAAAAAGCCTGTTTACTAGCCTATGCGGTTCTGACACATGAGGTCTCCAAAAGAAAGCTGGTATGGCAGGAGATTTACAGGGGCCAATTTCCAATCCCTCAAACTGGAGATAAGGATCATGTTGCTGAGCTCCCAGTAACAGAATCATACTGGTTGCTTACCTATCCTAATCACTTTAATTTTTATTTAGTTTTAGTAATAAAATAAACCCATTAGAAATTTTCAGTCTTAAGCAGAGATAGTAAAAATTATCACCCGATTTACCCATTTGATTTGATTCATTATCTGACACTTGGTGAACACCTGTATTTTCACAAAGCAGACAATCGAAATGCAGAAAAATGCGTTTTCAATACCACTGAGAAGCACCCAGCCAAGACAAAAGCTTACTTACCAGGCCTATGGACCATATGGATTTGCTTGAACATTGTCTTGTACCAATCCTTCGGCCTGTCAACTGTCTAAATAAAATACAGTTTTAACAATTAACAAAAAAAAACCCCAAAAATCTGCATGTACAGATCTGATCAGATATTTAATATTATTCTGGACACAAAGTCTATTATGTTTTGTCCCCCATTTAATATAATAATTTTAATGCTGTATATATATATCAAATGGTGTATTTGTGCTTTTCATCTAGGAATTCCTGTAACAAGTTCTGGAAGACACTGAAGACTGAGTTGGTTTTGGACTCTGATCTTGGAGCCCACAATGGTTAGGAACATAGGAATTAGTGCCAGATCAAGAGTTTATGTTCTTAGTGCCCTATATTTGACAACAATGAATGCCCGATACTTTACAGGAAAATACAAACACCTCTGCAATTACCGTTACAAGCATGTAAGAGGAGCTTCTTTTGAACTTCTGGCAATTTCTAACTTATCTTCAAAATGTAATTATTAAATAATGTGGAAAAACTTTAGAATACTACTGAGAAAAAAATTAAGACAACATGGTAATTAAGAGTTAATGTTTGGATTGTAAACAAACAAACAGTATTTCCTTTTATCAGTTCTAAATTCTCTTTCCAAGCAACTTGATTTTAACTTTTCTATTTTGAGAAAAGTGAATACAATATACTTTTTGATAAGCACTCATTAAATTATATTTATCCTTTTGTAAACTAAGCAATCCCAAAGCTCCCAAACTCTCCTCATATCAATATTTGCGCAGGCTTCTAATTATTTGTGTCTCTTACTCTTCTGCATTTTCTCTTTTGCCGCATTTTTTTTTTTTTTGAGATGGGATAGTAATATTTTAGAAAAGGAGGTAACAGAAAGGCAAACACATTTCCAGTATTACTCTTCTTAGGTCCTAAAACTTTATTTTTTTTCCCCAGTAGTCAAAAAAGCAAAAGTTTTAATGCAGATGCACAAAATCATCTTCAAATCTCATGGTGCACTGGGATAATTCAGAAGACCCCACTTGATATGCATTACTTTGATAAGACTAAATCTGCACTCACTCTGCCCACTCCCCTTTACCATGAAAAGTCAAAATCCACAAATTCTTCTCCATAAAATAACCGACAGACCTGAGTTTTTTCACCTGGCTCCACGCCAGCTCCAGTGAATCACACTTTTGCCCGAAATACTTGTTACAGTTACTGTACATAATTAATGGTTTTTCTTAACAGTGATCTCTTACTACAAGGGTCTAAAAACAAAATGCTCACATATTTTGAAGAACCAATATGAATTCTCGTAAAATTGCTACTAAATGACATTTTTTTAAAAGAAGGTCTGAATGAATTCATGCTGATGGACATAAGCTCCATGGTTCTTTTTCATTTCTCACAGCACTACAAACCCATGATACTGCGACTGCCTCTCTGATTGTATTGGGCCAAAAAGGGTCTTCCAGAAGAGCTTGCATCAGTAACAGGCGAGCAGATTGGAAACAGTGCATACATATTACTGCTATGACCCCACTGTTTGTTAAGGGACAAAGGTGCATAAATATCTCTCTTTGGTGGAACTTCCTTATCAGTCAGGTCCTCCACAAATCAACAGGAGGCTTCCAAACAGAGGTCAGGTACTGAGAAGCTTCTACGTGATCAGAGAAGGTGTTCTCCCAACTTCTTTCTGAACACCTGAACCTTTTTCTCTTGTCATCTCCCCCTCAACCCACCCTGGGGTTTAAAAGTCTGAGCCAATAATTTGGCTTTTTATTAATATCCAGATAGGATTAAGTTAAGGAATAGAATAAATTAATTTCAAAATATTTTTTCTCAATTTATATTAACTAATCTCACACACCAACATGTTTGAGGAATTAGCAGTATCCACAACATATCAAGCTATTCAGATGCCATCTTGCTTTGCATACATTATAATTGTTGCAATTAAATGTTAGAACATGATACCATCATACGTGAATGAACAATCAGCCAAACAGTGTGAAGAGGAGGACGTAAGAAATATCTGCAGTTGGTACTTAGGGGAGTCCATAATTGTTGCAATATTCTAATAATCCATCAGAAAGTATGCAATTATTGGAGCTATTTATGACTTTCAGTGGATGTTCTGTGTTTTTTTTTTTCCTATCTGAAATATTACATCACTAAGTATGGCAAAGAAATCTAGTGAGACTTGATTTTTTTTTTTATTCTTAGTAAATAGAGGCCTTTTCAGACTACATATTAATTTTGATAGCTAGACATGAAGCAATCATTTTGGAGACTAAAATATAGTGCAGTCATCCCACCTTCCATGACCCTGTTTCTTTCCGTAGGATCCTATCTGTGGTAAGCTCTGGTGGTACCATTTGACCGAATGCTTTTCTGAGTGAACAGCATTTTACCCTCTGTTTTCCAAAGACTTAATTTTTACTGCCTTGGAACTTCACCATCTCTGGGGCAGGGCTTGGCACAGTGGCAGAACTTAACAATGACCTGGATTTTCAGGCTTCAGAATTGCACTTCCCAGAGCTGGCAGGAGATCAAGGGGTATGGAAGGAACATGCTAACGTGGGTTGGAGGCTCTGAGAGAAGGGAAAGCTTTACAGGATCCTTCCCCTCTCAGCAGCTCTGGACAGAGAGGGTTTGCAGGAATAGAAAGAGAACATCACCACTCTGCTTTCCTTGGCTAAACAGCTGTCACAAACATGCTGTGAGCATAACGACAGACTTGGGAGGACAGAATCACATTGAAAAATGTTTCTACTCCTGAAAAGCACTCCAGATCTGAAATACATATACTTCCAAGTTCTTATTTACAAAGTTACCTTTGAATAAACATACTGTTTTGGAACAGCCTGTATGTTACCCATTGCACACGAATCTGTATTTACTGCTTTTTTGAAAACACTGTTGCAATGTTCGTTAAGATGGAAGAGTAAGAAACCTTTTAACTTTGCATACAATGACAAACTCGGCTAATCTGAAAACTTTTTTCCTCTCTCCAGATGGAGCGAGGCTGACATTTCTGAGAGAAGATGTCTATTCTGATTGCTCTCCAACAAGAATGAACAAGTGATAGATCCCACCTTCTACTATTCACATGAAACACAGTTATAGCACTTTGGCATGTTTCTGCAGAATACTGCATTTCTGAGATGTGTCAAGGTGCAGCATATATATATACAGCAGCATATATACTTGCTGACAAGTATACCACATCTATTCTTACACGACTAGGGTACACGGCGCTCAAACATGCTCACCGCACATTTCAAGTACATTCTCAAATGACTGCCTTGAAAATGGTCTCACTTCCAGCTAAGTCCTAAGGAAGTAGAATAAGGATACAGAGTGGCACACGAGATGCATGCTCACACTCATGTAACCTTTTAACATATTCTCTCATTGTGAGAATAATTTCTCTAATACTACGTATACAAGCTAGAATTTGAAATTGAAACATAATGAAGGCCAGAGCAAAACCAGCTGAAAACTGTCCTAATTCAAATTACGTTACGTTTTTAGGAGAAAACCTGAGAGACTCTGACAATCCAAAAGTTAAATATAGGCTGGCAGATTGCCAGCTCTGTTAAGCATACTCGAGGGGGATTTCTGTTATAATCTTACATAATTGATACACACCCTTTTAGATCAATCTGATGTTAAAAAAAGAACAAAAATAATTACTTTATCCGACATAAAGCATAAGGACATATTTACTTAATAAGTGGTAAGAAACTAGAGCATATTTGTAAAGAAATTTCTTCAGTTTTAAAAGATTTGGATCGTATTACTTTTTACATCTAAAATAAAGACACATCAGAGTTTCTGTCGTTCTTATAAAAAATGTCACCATCTTACCACTTATTCAGAATTTTTCCTATTGCTTTTCTCTCCATCAGTTCCTGATTTCCCCCCTTATTTTTCAATCCGCTGAAGCAGTTCTTGGCAATGCAACCCAGCCTAAGCTTATCTTGCCAAACACAGCCCCATATGTCAGTATTGGCGGAGAGGATACATCCAACAGCTACACCTTTGGACCTCACAAAGACTTCACCTGCAAGGGCTCTGCCGCTTTCATCCTGGCTCCCACTCTTCTTACTCTTTTCTCCGTCTAGCAGAGCACTTCTCCGGCTCGGCAGGCCAGTAAGCACAGTAAGCTGCCACTGTGCTCTCTGGACCAGCCAGAAGAGGCTGCCCTGACAGCAGAGTGGAAAGAATGCTTCAGCGTAGTGAAAACAAAACTCTTCAGTTCGACATCCTGGGACCACTCACGCAGCGACTGGTGGCAGATGATCAAAATTGGGCTAGTCACAATGAAAGGGCTTCCACGCTATTCGTTTACATGTCATTCAAGGGCACAATGATTATATATTGCACTCCCACAAAAATGCCAGTCGCTTATGATTATTATCAGAACACAACTATTCTTTTCTACACTGCCCCAATGATATGAGAACCATTGTCCCAAAAAATAGGGAATCATGATATTTATATATATACACATAAACATATATATGTATACTTGCATGCACAAATATATATATATTATGCGTAAACTTTATTTAGAAATAACAGAACATGCAATTACTGTGCATTTCTGAAAGGCAAGAACTACAAGAGAAGCAAGAAAGAGAGACAAAATTTTGGCTACTTCTAATTAAAACTAGAAACATGAGGTTGCCCAATTATGCTCCCATCAGCATTCTCATTTTCCGTCAACACACAATATCATATTCATGAGCTCGCTGATTACGCACACTGTATTCCAATTATATAAGACTAGAAGAATGTGAAAAACCCATTACCAACAATCAATTCATTGTATGAGTTCATACACAGATTCTCCAGAATTTCCTACCGTTCTAATTGCTGTGGGGATTCCAGATTCATCTACCGGGCCAATCCCTGCATAATGTGGAGCTTTAATGACTGTAATTTTTTTTTCTTCTTCTGAGGACCTACAGATTGGTATTGTACTGCTGGTGGTGCTGCTGCCAATAGTCTGAACATGCTGGGAGTATGCCTCTGTGGACTCTGTAAAGATAACACGACAGAATATTGTGTAATGATACAAGAATCATACTTAGCATTTATAACATGCTTCCCCATCTCACTATGCTGTACAAAGACTGACAATAATCTTAACCACATGCACATACAACACTCAAAAAACCATCATCTGAACTGGCCTTTGCCCTACTTAATATTATGTTAACAGAATTATAAACTTATTTAAGGACCAGACAGGGTATTCAGCTCAGATCTTCTTAGATTAAAAGTACTTTTTCACAGCACCTTGCTCACAGAAAAAAACCAAATCACCAACAAAAAACCCCACAAACCCAGCAAAACCCACTGAGAATAAATAGTGGCAGCATCCTTTCCCCTATAAATCACATTCTTGCACCTTTCCTATCAATTTCTTGAAACTTGTGATATAACTTCAAAACTCCACCTCCAGTTTAGCAAACTATAGAAAATTGTTCTCTAAGTAATGCACCAGATTTTAAACAGCCCTCCACAAAAAACTTGTGATATGTTTAGAAAAACTAAGTTTTCATGTGTTAATATTTTTAAGGAACAAATTCAGACATACAGTTTTCATCCCTTTGATTTATGTTTGAGTGTCTCTACATAAAATCCTCAGTAACTTGGCAGCTGTAGAGCAGGGTGATGATGTACCTACAAAGCTTTAGGTGAGCTGTGCAGGCTGCCACTGGTTTGTGGTAACTTGCAATATTTTTACCTCTGTGCTCCAAACCTTCCTTTTATAATTAATGCAATTCATACATCACTATTACCATTTTCCTCTAAAATTCAAGTTAATTTGTTTAACAAAAACCACCCCACTGTTGGTATGTGTCATGAAAATCTGTACAGCTGCAGATGACATACTTCGTTCCTGTACGGAGGAAAACGAGCCCTACTCCTTCAGGCAGCACGCTTCAGTGAGTTTGTGGGCTGCTATGACAAAGCATCTTTTTTTACAAGCGCAGATACAGTATTGTGAGACATTTCCACTGCAGAATAAATGAATGTAGGGAGTAGAAATAAATATTCTAGCACTCCTGGTGAAGATTTACAATTGCCTTTCATGTGACATTAACATCTATTAATTCTTCTGAAGCAAAATATTTGAACTGTAATATAAATCAGAGAAAGGAGCTCTAGGAACTGAAAGCTCTAATGTTGATTTTAATATTTCTGTTCACTTCCACTGAAAAGATCTTTGGCATGGCTGTTCCAGTTGTTTACTCAAGTCTGAAATCTTGTAAATAATCCACCGCTACACATATATGGTGAGGGGCAACTCCGTGTGGCAAACGTCTGAATATTTGGGCCTTTTTCCCAAAATGCATGATGTTAAATTTAGAAAACATTTTGGATTTGATTCTTCATTCTTCATAGGCCTCAAACTGAGGCCACCAGTGGGACTTTTACATGAGTAAGGAGAATTAAATCAGGCTGTTACTGTTGAACACAGAACTTCAGCATCATAAGAGTAAAGGTCATGGGAAAACACTTTACTTATTTCAGGGATATCCAAAACATAATTTATAGGCCTTTAGACCAGCCACCTGGAAGCAAACAAAGAATCTAGAATTCTGTAATGTCGAGAAAACCATGTATATACTTTTTGTACTTATTGCTATGATGGAGACAGCAGCATTTGTCTAAGCTGTAAGTTTCAGAGCAGGAACCACCACCTAATTTCCCTTTACCAAAAAAGTAAACTCCAGGATCACATCCAAATTATTTTGCATGCATAGTCTTATCTGAATATGCAAAAAGCACATGGTAGAAAAACAAGAGGCAAATGATTGCTCTGGTAAAACTGGATTATTCTGGAAAAATACCTTTCTAAGGCTGATGGTATGTTTAAAAAAAAAGTAGCAATGCCCTAAAAAAAAAATAATAAAAAAATAGATTGCTATGGCTTTAGCTGTTTAGGTGGCCTCCCTTTGTTGGCAGTATTTCCACCAAAGATTACTGAAGTTGTGACAAAAATCAATGTACAAAGTTGGCCCTTGGTTTCTTAAAGAAGGCAAAATCTGAAGGGACTGCACAGGTTGAGCTATTTTCATATATGCTTGTTCCTTGGTAAAGTTAGTAGAAAGGTGGCAAGAGGTCACTTGTAAGTAATGTAAGTAATAAAACTTTGTAACTCCAGTTCAGGATTACTACTGTATTCAACAATAAATGCCTTTTTTTTTTCATTTACTTCCCAAAGTACATAAATAGGCAATACCTTCACCACAGATGTGAAGCACCCTGCAATTGTTTGTAGCTTTTGTCAGGTGAATTGCGATATGTTGTGTAATGTATAAAGCACACATTCTGTGCGAGGCTTACCCATCATCCTGCCATGCTGCATGATAACAATGTTGGAATTGAGAGAAGCTGGTGGAGGGTAAGCTGAAGAAGGGGAAAAAGGCCTTTGAAAGTGACTCACTGGGCTGGCAGCAGTGCCAGAGTTCCCATTCACTGTGACCTGAGCCTGAGAGAAACAAAACAATATCCCATTAAACTACGCACAAAACCCTCTGACTACCATCCCAAACAGAGAACGACGCAGGACTGTCATCCAACCAACAATTACCAGTTGTCAGGTACCTAGCCAGAACGGCATCTGCATTCACTGAAACACAAAACTCATCACAAGGGGAGCAGAACGTGTTCCTTATGGATCTTGCAACTCCCCTCTTCTCTCCTTGTACCTGCTGTCTGTGAAGCCCACTGAAGGCATGGGAAGGTGACAGAAAAACGACGGCCAAGGCAACGAGGAAGGCACAGACAAGGTCTGCAGAGGTCTGACAGCAATATAAAATGAAGATGGCAGTTAAAGTTCCTCCCATTGTGCAACAAAGGCTGCCTGTCACGGATCATGGACTCCAAGAGACATACGCCCTTAATGCACACACTCGAGCGCTATTGATCTTAATGGGAACTTCTGTGCAGACTGAAGGAAAAAGTCTCATTAAGACTCCCTAAAGGAGTGAGCCAAAGCTTCTTTAAAAAAAAATGGGAGCCAGCTGGAGTGACTATGGGGTGCTCATATGCAATCTATCACAATAAAAATAAATAGCACCAATGAAAAAAACACACAATCACAAAACAAAATAAAATCAGAAAGCTAAGTAAACTGGCAGTATAGGAGGATAACAAGCCATTTAAGACTTTAGTGACAAGAGGTTCTTCTGAAGCAATCTGCTTCTCTGCCCCAGGTGTAGAATCCCTGCATCTGGGCACTAACGCTTTTATGGGAAATACTGCAAGGATCAGAACAGAGATATTGGTAGAGTAGTAAATGAAATAAGGTAATTAGTATTTAAGCATAAAAGGGAGGGAAGTTCTCTGTAACATCACTTCAATGCAGAACTCCTCTGAACAAAATCAGAAGTGCTACAGACTGCTCAACCTCATATAACAAACAAGAAATAAAATATGAAGTAAATGTAAAATATGAGACTATGTGAAACAGCAAAGCGTAAGTGAAAACTATTAAAAGGCATATTATCTTTACATTTTAAAAGGAAATATTTCATGACATCCTGTATACATTTGTATTTGGGATATCATTGATTTGATTTGAAAGTTTTAACGTCTTGGCCTCCAATAGCTAAGAGAGCAAAACAAATTCTGGCTCCTATGCACACATCATGTGAACTCCTAGATGCATTCAGGGGGACCTCATTTTAAGGCTGCCTTTTTCCAGAACAGAGCTGAAAAGTTTCTCTTGCAGTGATGTTTCCATTAAAACTTTTCTTTTTAAATGTTTCCTCTCTTAAAAAAGTCAAGAACCAAAATGTAAACAAAGTTGAACTTGGAGCTGTAAGAATACAAAAGGTCACATGAGGTCAAAGACAGCACTTCAAGAGGTATGAAGCCATGTTTCCAGCGGAGGTTCCTAGATGAGGCCAGCCATCTCTACCCTATTTCAGGGGTTCCCCTGTTCTCTTCTTCTGCCTACTGTCTTTTTGGGAAAGCTTATTTCTAGGGAAGGCCCAGAACCTTACACCTTCCTACTCATTTACTATTACTTTGGTTTCTCTGAAGAGAGGACCAGAACTAACGGGAACTCTTGGTTGACTTCAAAGCTAGTCCTACAAATTTCTGAGATATTTCTGTGATGAACTATACCAAATTGCTGGCAATTAGACAGTAAGGTTTTTACACTAAGTAGTACACAGTACTATGTAAACAGGATTCACCGAAGTAGCTGATGGACATCAGTCCTAAATGCATATGTAGCATGTCCACACATGGCATTTTAGGGTTTGCTTCTGAAGGTTTTAGAGAGGATATCAGCTCAACTATAGTTTCTTAGTTCCAAATGACTTTCTCTTAGAGGAGAGTTCCCATGAAGGCAGCTATTGCATGTGTTTATCTGACACATCTAGCATTGGTGAGAGGGTTAGCTATAAAATGTTCCAAGTTTCAAGGGCCTTCCCTGCCCTTGGAATCATTTGGGGGCTACCGGAATTCCAAAATGAGAATGCGACGCTTTAGTTCCAGGTGACAGAGTTTATTCTCAGATTTACAAGAAAGTGAGATCTTTAAGATGTCTAGTCATCGGACTGGAGCTGCTTTCTAACCTTCTCTCTGCTGAGGCAAGCAGTAAAAGGAAAGAGGTCCCATTATGAATGGCTGAGCACTTTTGTACAACGTTGCCCAGCATGTCACTGGCCTCAAGACATGGAATTAGGCTAAAATACTCAGTATCAGTTCTTGAAGCTTGAGACAGCCCTGGAACTTCAAAAAAGGCAAAAATCTAATGTGTACTTCCATTTCCAAGTTTCCATTAGATCCCACAATTTTAAAGTACATAAACAAAAAGAACCCATCAAAATTACTTTATAAGGAAAATGTTCATAACTGGAATAGAATCAGTAAAAATAGTTTCCAAAACCAGTTGTTCTCTGATTTTAACTCCAATTCTAAGCATAAGCCTAAATATGAATTACAACTCTCATACTTCAGATTTTCAAAGAAGCTGTAATCTGTCACTAGAAGTATGGCCAATTAACCACAGTTTTATGATTAGCTCTGCCTTTTGTGTGGTATACTTCACAATTTTGTTGATTCAGCTCTTCCTGATGCTGCTTCTTTTTCTCAGAAGATCTGCTGTAAAATGTTTTTGTCTAAGCTCTCATTAGGGACCTCAGGAATAAACAAACATCCTCAATGTGGACACAATGGCTTCGAAAGCACTGTCTTATGTGGGCATAGCACTGGATGGCACATTCCTAGATTACTTTCATTGCTATCTCAGTGGTTTTCTTCTATAAAACCAACAGCAGTCTTCTTTGAGAATTAAGACCATTACAGGAGAAGAGTCACTAGCAGCACACATGTGTGTGCCACCAGCTCCCCCATCACTTTCTCATTTCACAGATACATTTGTAGGCATCTGACCCTTCTCTACAGAGGGTGTGAAAAGAAGACTTTTTGACACTGCAGAGGTGGGTCTTGCCAGCAGTTTAATTTCTGTGGGGCTCTTCAGATCGTTTGGGGGATTTTTGTCTTTCAGTGGGAGACTCATCCTTCCTCTGTCCATCACTGGCAAACAACTGTCATGCCAATCCCTGCCACATCTAAGACAGAAAGTGGTGGTTAGACCTGATCATAACATATCCCTCTACGTGGAGGCTACTCAAAAGAGGAAAGAGGGAAGGCCTGTTTACTTTAGCTGATGAAAATGTTGCTCAAAGAAAGCAAAATACAGTTAGCTGATTATTTTAGAAGTAGGTTAGAAGTAAATACAAATTTTCCATGCTTCCCATCGCTAGTAAATGGTTATGTAGTGATCATGCCTTATTTATATGTACCAGTCTAGATTGATTGTGGTATCTTTGGTTAGAGCTACAGAGTCACAGTACTGATTCATTTAAAAATCCCCACAAAACAAGTTTCAGAGCTGTGTTACAAGAATTAGGAATGACAGTATTTACATGCCTGTTACTAATATTATTTTTTAACAGCATCCAGAGCATTGACAACAGATCACTGACTTTCAGGTGACTATGTGCAAGTTTGGGCTCAAGATACTGTTTATAAAACAGACACAAAACTTTAAAAATACATGTATTGTTTGTTCTTTTCAGACTTGAAAATGATAACATGTTGAAGTAATTGTACAAAGTCTGAACACTGTTGTGACCCAGTAAAACTTTGGTCTCAGAACATCTCTCTGTTTTGTAATTCAGCAATGATTTGCTCATTCTAAATGAAGGCTTTGTTCTGACCCATTTTAATCATGCAGGTAGCCTCAAAAGAAATAAGAAATGACTTGGATTCGACCCAAATTCCATATGTTTTTCTACCCGTATATGAGTGTACTAACATACAGAAAAGTGAATGTACAAAATAAACGTCTACTTGCATGCTGTTTTTTTCCTTGACTTAACCAAGAGAAAAGTTAACAGGACACTTGGGTATTACAAGACTATTGATGAAGTTCACTCCTGTAAGAAACTGTGCTTAAGAAAGGAAAAGGTTAGTTAGAGAAAAAACTGTTTTGTGCAGTTAATGGTCGGGGCTGGGAAAAACTATGGGTTAAATATTGCCAATATTTACTGTGAATTCACAAGTTATACCATTGAAAACTGTACCTCAGAATAAGCGAAAAATGGCACTAGCCACAGACCTGTATGTTGCTAGCAGTATTTTAAACAAAACTTTTCAAACTCTACCAACTATTTGCTATTAATGCATTAGGAACAGACATTTATTGATTTTATTTTCATTTATTTTAAGCAGTGTCTGATAAACTGTAGCTGAGCATATACCTGTGCAACAACTTAGTATTATTTTCCTATTATTAAATCTGCTATGCCAGTGATTTTTCTTAAACTGTTGCAAAACATACTTTCAGACTGTGAACACAGAAAACTTTTAATGGAATACTTGTTTGTATACTTGTCAGACAAGTTTGAATTCTTTTCCCCTTTGACAACCTGTTTGAACAAAATGGAGGAGGAAAAAGGAAGCATAATTACATGAGAAGTGGCAGCAGTGTTGGTTAAGGTGGTGCCATCTGACACAGCAGACATCTGGCTCAAGGTTGGGGAAGGTGTTTCAGAGCAGTCAGTAGTATCATAGCTACAAGTCTGCAGCTCATCTAGAATGGCCGTGGAGGACTCACTCACTGTGCGGGAGGAGCACTCACTCATGGCAGAATCTGCGCTTACAGAGGCTGTTTCATTCCTGTGGATAACACTTTCAGAACCTAGGTATGGGCATTTATATGATAATTGTGAAAGGGCTGGGGTTTTATAAAAGCGTGAGGGCAAAAAATCATCAAGCGTTGGCAAAGAATATGGTACTAGATGGGTGCCACTGTCTGGCGAGTAAAAGGCTCTGTTAACTGGTACCACAGGAGAAGGAAGAGGCAGTGGAGAAGCTTCTGTTGCTGTTTGTCTGTGTGTCTGTGAAGCATTTACCTCCATCACAGGGGCAGTTACTTTCTGGTTTCCAAGCTGAGATTTGAGGGAAAAAAAAATAAGAAAAGAAACAGATTACCAAATGAATAAAAAACTTTTCCCTTTGCCTCTTGCTGTGTGTAGAAGAATTACAAAAGTGTTTTTCAGCAGTTCGAGGAAGTTCACATTCACATGGATTAGGAAATCAACCACGCTCTATATTAAAGTAGGAAAACATGAAAGAAATGAATGCATCAAATACTAGTGGAAGCAATGCCAGAAACCATAGTGTGCTAAAGTTGAATATTCAAAATGTACTGCATATATTAATGATCTTGGTTGCGCATCAAGAAGGTTCACACTATTTCATACTTTACATAAATATGAGGCTAGAGTATGTCTGTAAAAGGAAAAAGGATGTGCAAGTCTGATCTCTGTAAACGTTGCTCTCTTTTTGTCAAAGGAAAGGTATAATTTTGAAATTAACTGCAATATACAGATGGGCAGGACCGCAAGCTAAATGGAAACACTATAATTGAATGTTCGTATGATCTGCAAGCAATAGGTTGTGGACTTCTTTGTCTCTTGTGACTGAGTACGTCTTCTCCACTGCCTCTGTAATAAAAATGTCTGAATAATCTTAGAATTTCCAAGCACCCTGGAAGCACCCTGTCAGCCTACTGGATAAGGTATAAGCATAGAAGTCTTTTCAACATTAGAGGACACAAGGATTGTTAGGGTAACTGGTGTAAGTCTGAGGAAAAACAAGGATTGGGAGCACAAGAACAGGACAGGGATGACTCTGTACTGAAACAAAACACACTGGTTGTTTGGCTTCAGCATAATTCCTTAAAAGTATACAGGAATGTCCTCATGAGAGTGCTTCCGAAAACTACCACACAATGTATGAGCTTTACGTTCTGTTATTTCAAATCAGTCACGGGACACTGGGTTTAAACAAGTCCCGAAACTGGCTTTTTGCATCTGCATCTTCTTTTTGAATTAAAGATATTTGAAAAGTGTGTTTGCATCCAATCTCTGTTAAACAGCTGAACAAATCCCTCTATGCTGCCTATTAGTCACAAGCTTTCAATCAATTCCTGAAGTACGTCAAAATACTGCCTACTTCAGCACTAATGGCTTCACTTTTGAGAGGGCTGAGGAACTCTGTAACAGCTGCAGGGAAAGAATATTTAGGACTTCAAATGTATGTAAAATAGAGGACAGTAAGATATCGTATGCACTACTTACCACTTAAAAAGCAACACTTACTCCTAGATATCACATTGCTACCAATAATATAATGGCTATTTCCCATGCTTAGAATAGGCAGATGTCTTCAATAATTTAAAAAAAAATGTTTCAAGCATCAGATTAAAATGCCATTTTGGCATTTTAATCCAAAATCTGAAAATATTTTCTAAAGCTCTTATGGAAGACTTGGAACACAACCCAGATTGTGCTACTTATGAAGGGTCACTGGGGGTCCAGTTCCATAATTCTTGCTGAGATTAAATATAATTTACACAAATAACCTTACTGAGGCCAATGGGACCATCCCTATGAATAAGCAATTCAGTGAAGAATCTTAAGCATGTGAACAGATATCCATCACTTGTTCCAAATGGTTCAAAAGAACTCCTCAGCACTACTGGACCTCTGGGGCACATAAAAATAGCAAGAGGCTGCTCTTAAAATCTGCAGACAAAACAGTGAAGAAACTCAGTCAAACAGCTTAAAATTCAAACCTTATTCACAGCAATCTACAACTGAAAAAAAAAATTCTTTCCATAGAGTAAATCCAAACAGATTACTTCTTAATCAGAAAATCAATAACTGAGTGTATAATTGCAAAAGGAAATAAGATTTTTACAGAGAAATAATTTGCCAATGGAAACTTCAAAAAAGCAATGGAATACTATTAAAATAATTTCATGAAAAGCAAACATATGTGAACCAGCTGCTCATACAGTATAGTATATCAAGGGTTTAAGATGTGTGCATTTACGTACACATAAAAGAAACAATTTCATCTCACAGATACGTAAAGGAAAGACAGAACCATCACTCATGATGAATTTCATCATCCATGTCATAACTCAAGATCTCCAGCACAAGCTATAAACCAGGATATCATAATGCAATTATGTGGCAGAGCCAATATGAAGCTCTGAAGGTTCTTGAGACCAGATACTCTCTCAGCACCCCCAGAAGAAAAGTTACATATGACTGAGTCAAAACATGTAACCTGATCTCTCATTTGTTAAAATAACTGGAGGTTTTAGAGACTAGAGAAACCTAGAAGCCTTCTGGCTTTGAACTGAGATGATTGCCTGCATACTTGAGAAAACAAGGAACGGACAACACAAGAACAGGTAGTCAGGGTGCATCCAGAGAGCTAGTGAAATTGTGTTTGGCAAATAATAGCTGATTTCATTAAGTCATATTATTAAAAAGAACATAAAATTATCATTCTTATAACAGGGGTAGAATGAATGCAGTAATTCTAGGTACTGATTCCTAGCATGAAGTTTCTCAGCTTTGTAGAGTAAAACTTGACTATCCTGCTGGTTTTAGAATTCTGTCACAGGTACAACCATCACTCTGGGAAAGGCTGGCTGAAATGGTGATTTAAAACAGCATTATTTTCAAAAACTGATGACAACATTTAAAAAACATGGAAGTGTCCATAAACTCTAAACAGATATGTTTGGCTATTACTAATCCATATTTTTCATCACTGTCAAAAATACGAGAAGGATAAGGGTGAATGCATTCCAGAAAACTAGTCAGAGTACGTAATTATCTTAGGCTGTGGAGCAACGCTTGAGAGTGAGAGAAATGTCATCACAGTCTTGAAGTGAATTGAAGGTCTCAAGCACAACTTTCTGCTGGTCCTTAGAAATGTTCACCTTTCATCAAATCATAAAAATGACACGCTTCAACAATACAGTTACTACCCAATGCACATGAAATAGACATGAAGTATGGGTTTCAAAACCAGTCATCTATCATCTTAATGCAAGATCTGTGGGCAGTGGTGCGAGATTACTAATGACACCAAAGTGCTGGCCTTGCTTCAACAGTCAAGACACAGATACGGAGACTCAAGAGATAAGTGAATAAACTCATTTTGTTAATACACAGCAGAGTTTAGTAGTCAACAATCAAATTACACCCATACATTTGCACAAATGGGTAAAAATACCTCTATTTTTAATTGTTAAAAGCTGATGATGCTGCATATTATGTCCATTTTTACTACCTAGCCCTCTTATTCTAAACTCAGTATAATGAGGTGTTTAGCCCTTATGCAAAACCACACTAGTGATACAGAGCTTAAAATGAAAATTACGTAACTCAATTCTTTTTGCCTACCATCTGTCCCCAAAACACTGAAACCTGTTTTCTCTCCTTTCTATATCACTAAAGGTATTGTCAATACCTAACAAATAGTAATGTAATAAACTGATTCAGAAACCATTTTTAGAATTCCAGACTTACTTTCTTCGACTCACTTGTAGGCTGGCAAAAGAAAAACTTTCATGATCATCTAGTACAGTAGTTTTTATTCCTCTGGGACACCAAGGCTAAACCAAGTGTTTGCTCATCCATGAAATTCAAACAGGACAAATGTTTTGCATCTTCAGTTTTAGAGAGCAGTGTCTAGAACATGAGGACATTTCCGAACCCAGGAACAAAATGAACATAAAAATACCAGGTGTGTATTTCAGAAGATGCAACTCAGAATTCTTCATCAGTTTAGAACCTTTTAAGGAAATTGGGCAACAGATTTTACTTCCATTGGTCTCATAATAAGAAACACTAATTTCTCTGTTAGAAACAGATTAGGTTATTTCTCCCTTTTCTGCAGCGTGGTACAGAGCAGCAGCATCTCTTGAGACTGTAATAATGTAAAAAACCACTGAGTACTTGAATGCTTCTCTTTTCATATATACTTTTAAGGGGTTTAACCTTTCTCTGAGTAGGAGTGTTTACAAAATGTCACTTGGTGAGTCACACCACACTTCTGTGCTTGCTCCTAAAGTTCCAGCAGATATGCACTGAAATGAAGTGCAATTAAGGGCAAAACCATGATAAGATACATTAAAAACACTGCAAGATTGTTGTGCATGAAGTTGGACCACACTAGCTCTCTTTTGGCTGTATTTTTCCGTGCTTTGTGACATAATATAGCTGTGTGTGTTCCCTACAGGCATAGATACCTGCACATGCACGGTATTCCCCATTCATCACCTCTTACGAAGTGATGATTAGCCACAGGCTTACCACATTCTCTTCTACATACATGAAATCAGATGCAGAGAGAGTGTTGTTTGTTTTTACAGTACTTTTCTAAATGTATTTGGTTTTTTAGTGTTTCTATGCCAGATTTGAACATTGCTACTAGGCCTAATCTAGTTTCAGAGCATGTCTAGAGGATATAGCTTAACATAACAACCTACGATTTACATACACAAATGTATAAAGTTTTGTAGAGCTTGCAAATCTAAAACAATTTTAAAAATTCAAGTACTATTATGCATAGTATACTCCAAGTTTATTTGTCTATGTGAGAGAAATTGTGAACTTTGTAAATAACTGTGAGATATAGTGCTAAAGGGGATCATTATTTTTGACATTAATCAGAACAGTTTCAGTATTTCAACCAGAGATCTAAGTCACAAAAGCACATTTAAAAACCATATAGCTGTAGCCTTTATTTCTAACCATAGCACAAGGCATCTTGGCTTTGGGACCTCACCTGATAAAGAATTTCATACTCCCTTACATGCTGATTTCTACTCTGGTTTTAGGTATGTATTTTAACACAGAGCTAGCAAATCCCACTGGCTCTGTGACTTGATTGTGAAGCCAAGGACACCTCTTCATACTAATGTTTAGAATTTATTTCCAAGTTGAACATCAGGTAAGATGTCAGCTGAATTTTGCAGAAAAAAGATCAGTAAATATACACAGTTTGAAAAGGTGTCTACATTCCTTAATGATCTCTGTGCTCAACTGGAATTGTTATCATTTCATTCAAAGAAACACACTTGCCAAGTTTCTGATGATTCTTCCCACACAGTGAAACCAAGGATATGACACAGAAAAATAAGTGCAGAATTGCCAAAGAAGTCACAGCTACTTTTGTGACTTTTGTCAGCTCATAATAAAACATTCTAAAATAAAAAGAAATTGCAAAGCACGCTTTGACTTCAGAATTTTTAAAAATATAAGTAACTAGAAGATAGATTATTTTAGTCATTCTGATTAGAGCTCAACTATTAATCTGAATGATAAAAAAGGTATTTCCCCAAATTCTTGTTAGCTGTCCTAAAACTACTTTCTGTTTGAGAGACATGTAGATTTATCTGAGCACATATAATGCATCATATCACTAACAGGCTGAACAACTTTTTTTAAGTGAAAAGAAAAAATAGATGAATAAGTTGTACTGGCCATACCTACACCTGTTCTATTTTCTGACAGTATTCCCTGATGCCTGTATTTAAAAGGCTTCCAAGCTTGCCTCCTATAATCTTCATACCTACTCTACCTACCAGGAAAAGCTCTTGCTCAGCCTTCATGACTGTTTCTGAAACGATTTCTTTACTGTGGCTTTTGCTTAAACTGACTCAGGGTACTTGACAAAAATCAGTAACTAAGAAAATTGACTGGTTCTTCTCAAGGGTAAATCAACTTGTTCTTCTCAAAATGTTCTAAACTTTATGTAGCCCAATCGAAGGGTTTAAGATGATAGTTTTCTCTCTAATCCTGAGAAGGACAAATGTGATTAATTCTTCCCCTTGTTAATGGACTGAATTAAAAGGAAGCACTTAAAATTGTTGCCATATAATTTCACCAAGCTTTGGTCTGATCAAAACTTTTACTTGGTGGTTGAAGAGGGGAACGGAGATACTACAACTTGTAAAATCACCCTGTAGCTAACGTGGAAACCTGTGGCTTGACCCGGTTGAACCTGATGCTCAAAGAATCACAATCTGAAAGAGCAGATGTGTTACTACTTTTAACAATAGTCTGTCAACAGACTTGAAGCTTGCAAGACTGGGCCATATTTACATCAGAGTAGCCTCACCACAGGAGCCAAATTTCAGCAGAACTAGATGAACACAAACATGTCATGACGCGATCCTTGCTCGGACAAAACTTTGAAGCAGATATGCCTAGACCTATAGCAATTCCCTACCTCCAACCTAAGGGCTTTCAGACTGATAAGCTGCTATGCTGGAGCTCTCTTTTTGCCTACTATGTATTTGCTGCTGCTTTATTGCTCCCAGTACGTGACTCGGTAACTTTCTGAATGGTAATTAAACCCTGCTCAGATTCCTCTGGTCCTATACTGTGTGCACAGTACTCCTGTTTCTCCTAGATGAGACCAGCAGAGTTAGCAAAGAACTTTCATAGATATAGTGGAAACAGAGGGACTTAGAAGTTCAGTGTCTTCTGATGCTTCCTGA
Source organism: Apaloderma vittatum (assembly GCF_000703405.1). Taxonomy (NCBI): domain Eukaryota; kingdom Metazoa; phylum Chordata; class Aves; order Trogoniformes; family Trogonidae; genus Apaloderma; species Apaloderma vittatum. Next base: position 115,418 of record NW_009730828.1, read on the forward strand.
TGACTGACGAAAAGATTTTATCAAATCATTTTCTTTAAAAAGTGCTATTGCACAGGAGACAACAGTGACTAGCCTTGCAGAAAGCACTGACTGATAAAATATATTTTCTGGTGGCCCTAGCAAACTGACAGAGCTGCGTTTGTAGAACAGCTCCCAAGCCAATCTTTTTCTACTCATACTTGATCCTTCCAGCAGCTATAGCAGCACCAACACTTCCTATCCTTTAGGAAGAGCCACTTAAGCAGATGCATCACCTACAATTCACTAATTCCCTGTTGTGCATTTGCATTCTATGAAGTGTTCACAGAGAAACTAAGAAGTCTGCCTTACAGCTCAGCGGAATTAATTTTTATTTTTGGCAATACCATTCCAAAAACTTTGGGTTTTGTTCAGTTCTGTTTTGATCCATGTGACAGGTAGTTTTACCCAGGAAACACAAGGTCTAACTTTGATAATGTAAGTATAACTAAACAGACGGTTATTAAGTGATTCATGAAGGATCTAAAATAAAAGATGGAAAAATTATATACCACATGGCATTCTGCAGCCTGTGAAGAAGGAAGAACTGTAGACTTTTGTCCCAAATCCTTTGAAGACATCTTTGAAGTGTCTGGAGAAATACTAGGTGGATGTTCTTGGATTTCAGGCTCTGCTTTATTGTCAGGGATGGGAGCTATCTGAATGGAAAGAGATGCTGTGTGTATCTCAGGCACCAGGTTACAGGCAGGTGAGACAGGCCTCTGTGGTAATACTGGCACTTCAACAGGCTCAAGCTGTTGCTGTGTATTACAACCAACGCTACTCACTGGCTCGTGTGTCCGGGTTAATTTCAGGGTAGATACCCGACGTTTTTGAGACTGTTGCCTTTGGCCTTGATGGAGAGTAGTACTAATACCAGCTAGTGTGCTTGAGCCTGCGCTGGAGATTGAGGTCAGCGGTTTAATGATTTTTTGTGCATAAGACACGCTCGTATTAGATATTTGAGAAGACATTGTCTCCTGGACAGACTTCTCGCTAATGTAATAGGCAGTATCTGAGCAAAGGTGTTTAGTCACACCAGTTGTTACTGCCTGGAGATTAATTTCATTCTCGTGATCAATTACTCTTGCTTTCCGAAAACTTTCTTTTCTGGGAGGAGGCAGAGGTGCCTTATTTGCCAAAAGCATCCACACACAGCAAAATAACATTGAAGAAGAAACAGAAAGAAAGTAAATGTTAGCAGGAGATATAAATCAGTTCGACTTTTATCTTTAAATAAAGGAACTAGCAACTTATGGGGCCTTCATCCCAACATTGCTCAGTTCAATGGACAATTGAATTGGTCAGGTTCCCACCACCTTTTGATGTGCTGCACTGTACAGCTTGTGTTTAGAAAGCCAGACGTTCCATTTGCTCAGAGTATACTGGGATCAGAAGGGAGGGGAGCCCAAAATAGCCCATTTTCTTTTAAAAAAACTGTTACACTGAATAAGAATTATTACTGTAAAATTGTTCAGATACATAAGTAATTTCAAAAATGTACTCCATGATCTTAGATAACAAGCTATCATTTACAAGTAACACACTTATATAAAACACATAGAGCCTCTTAAACTTGTGAATTAAAATAGTAACAAAGATGTTGGTATATTGATCTTTTTTGGATCGATAGCTATGTTTCCATGTTAAATGTTTGGTTTTTTTAGTGTGCTCTAATTATGTTGTTCTGCAAAACAGGCAGAAACATTGTCTAACTTATAATTAAGAAACCTTTACCCTCAGATATTATTTTGATGACTGATGCAGTTCTCAGAGTGTAAAATATTAATAAGTAGTCTTTGAAGTCTGGGAACACTCCTAGAAAGCTTGCATTTGTGTATTGACCTACTTTTATTTAGCTGTTGTCTTGTTCATTGAAAGCAATTTCTGGTAGTTAACCTGGAGGCATGCATCCTGTGTGGAGTACACTTTATCTATGCAGTAAACCAGTGTGTGCCAACCCACAAAAACCAGTGATTCACACTATCTGGAAGGCATGGGGACAATGTTCCACAGAGGTATCTATACACGCTATCACCCAAGAATAGCCCCCACCAAACGCCAAAGCACAGAAATTGGTGTATTCAGTTTTACCTGAGTTGGTGATCTTTTATCCTGTAGATTTGGTCGCACGCTCCTAAAACCTTTTGCTGTAAGAGATGAACTGCTAGCATCTCCATTCAGTGTCTCTCTACTTCCATCATTGTAAGATCTCCAAGCTTTTGTGAGGAAAAAAGAAGCAAACCGTTTTATTTTGTGATTTGCTATCATCATAGCAACCCAGCTACTAAGCTGTGGAAAAGTGTAGCTACTACATAACTGACATTGCTGCTGTTTTCACCATGGAAGCTATAAGAACAGGTTTGAAGCTGCCACTTCACAAAATACTTACCTTTAAAATTCAGAAAACCAAAGCACCAACAACACTGCTGGTAGCAGTTTGATATCTCCCCACAACATTCATATAGACTGTGGAGTTTAACCCTAGGAGTCCTTTTGAGATGTTGGTGCTTCAGCCCTTCCCTGTATAAAGCAGGCTGAAGCACTTTCACAGATTAGGTTCTTGAATTTCACAGCTGTGTTGGATTTTGAAAAACATCCCAGCTCACGTAAAGTGAGTTGGTCATGGCAATTTCACCAAATTTCACCACAATACCCGATTAGTCGTTCCAATAAAGCATCTTATTTCCAAATCTGAATGACACCTCCATTTTCCAACCAGACAGCCATGTTCTGTCTCTATCCGTAGAGCCAAAAAACCGTCAAGGCATTGTCCAAACATAGAGGGAGATACTATCCTGCCTCAACAAGTAACAGATTTGAAGACAAAATATTGTAAGAGGCTGGCAAAAGTAACACATTATGTGAGCAGGCTGCTAAGTGGGGTGGGCAGAACTTGCAATCTTGAGTAAAGGACTAAAAATGAAACAGCAAGTGCCACTGATGCTAAAGGTGGCAAATTAGCAGTTTGTATGCTCCCACACAATTCATTTTCTGAACAACACCTACTGCGTTATAGGAAATGCTGCTTTCAAATGAGACCTGAATTTGAGGTCTTAACCACTTGCAATTATTATTACAATTTCAGTGGTGCTTTCCTTAAAGAATTTGAAGTAATGGAGTAACAAAATCAAGAAAATGGAATATTGTTATAACTCATCCATTTACATGGTATTACACTGATGCATAAATAACGGTGTTTTATTTACCTGAATCTGGAGACTGAGAATCAGACCCTGAAAAAGAAACACTCAATATTAATACATGTTAGGAGTAAAAACATGATGACAAAACTTGAAAAATATGTAGAAATCTTTATGTTCAGTTACTTAAATCCCTCTTGTTACCTAAGCACACCTCGGAATATTAGACCTTAGGTAACTGCGCGGTATTTACTGCACAAGTTCTCCAGAACCTTACAGTGTGCTGAGTTACTGTTATTTAATTACCACTATTTCAGACAGGCAAAACAAGCAAACATTTGCTAGGTTTTTTCCCCAGTAAATACTGTGATATACGATATCTAAAATCTATATATCAAAAGTTATATCATTTCTTTAAGATGAGCTGTAAAGGTTTAATTCAAAACTGAGTAAGATGCCTACAGATTCTGTCAGGATTTTCTCTCCCCCTTCACACCAGAATGTGTGATGTTTTCTTCATCACTTCAAAGCAAAACACAGAAACTGATACATACAATACTGCCAGTGCAGAACAGATTTGAAATTCTGGTGGTTTTATGGATTACTTGTATATATATATACATATAAAAAATAAATATATATATTAGTGTTTTCTCACTTCAAGAAACCAATATTATGTTATCTCTAAACAAAATGCTTTAGAATATTTTGGGTTGGAAGGCATGTTTAAAGGACATCTTTTCCAAACCCCATGTATTTCAAACGTACAATAATTACAGTACTAAGAGCACTCATCACTAATTTTAAGTGCAACAAAGCAAGACCTTAAGAGGCTTGCACTGCACATTTCAATTACAAAAAAAATGTTGGAAGCATTGCTAAGAAATAAGAAACTAATATTTTTTTAAATTTACATACACACAGTTTTCCCAATAACCGTTCTGCTACCCTTACAAAGAGCAGTAAGCAAATTTTTAGTTTGCTTCATAAATTCTAGCAGTTTTTATTCCTGGGGAATTATATTTGAAAAGATCTATAAAACAAAGACTTATTTCTGGCTCGTTCAGTTGCCTGTATTGTACTTGTGGAGTGTGAACACTGCATGTTCAAGTTTGGTGTTAATTAGTCTACACCACTCAGGATTCCTTACTGATTTGTACCAACAACTACTTTAATTTGCCAGTGAACCTGTGCAGCTGACACCCGTAAAGATTTAATTTTGCAAAACCAGACATGATTATTGCTAAGCAGCAGTTTGCTGCTTATCTACTGAATATACTGCATGTTTCTGTTGTTTCAGACATTTTTAGGAAAATATGCTTAATTAAGTGATTTTTTAAGTTAACCTGACTTCAGATCATCATTTTGCAACAACATTCAGATTATTTTCCTTTGAGAATAGTTTTTAAAGCAAGTTGCAATAAGCAATCTGTAATAAAACCCCCCTAACTTTGCATGCTATGTTATCTTGAAAAAACACCAGGGGATATGAGAGAGAAAATACATACCAGAGGCAAAATTAATTTATAAATAACTGATTTTTCCCCAAGTCTTTCTAATATTTTTAAAAATTATTTTCATTAATGGCTACTAAGCACAGACAGAGATAAGAATACTTTTTAAAGAGCACCATAAAAGCAACAGACCTGCCAGTGGAATAAAAAATACAGTTACCCTTCTTCTCCTTGCAGACTAATATTGCAGGAATGGGTAGCACTATAGAAAAGCCATTCAGGAGTAGTATCTCACTGGTTAGCGGTTATACCTGTGGCCAATAGGTTTGGAGAACTCTGAACTCTCTTCACAGCTGTTAATGTGACAGACATTGCAGCACGTTTGCGAGCACACCCACCGCTATCTGGAAGCACAAAACAATACAGACAGCAGCCCCGGACAAAGGGAGCAAGCACATGCAACATATCACAGTGTGAGATACGCCAAACATACACGAAAAAAATAAGCATGCAGTTAGGGAACTGCTACAGCAGTGTGTAAATTTGCAAGTTTCACAGGTTAGCAGAATACATAAAATTTCATGAGCTTTAAATAACAATAAACCTCACAGAAAATGAGAAAAGAATATTTAATAATCCACTAAAGAAATATATATATTGTTACCTGAAAGACAGCTTAATTATAGCTAATTATTAAAACTAGACAAGTAATCAAGATGAAGAATGAAACATTACAGAGTAATATTAACCAATCATCTGCACTGTAAATTTCATTGTAAGCATTAGAAAGACAATATTCATAAAGTAAGCTTATGCTAGACTAGCTGACAATGTGCTTTTGTTCAGTCTTCTGGATCCATTAAGCTCAAGCAACAAAGTTACTAAGGATGGCATCATTTTTTTATTTTTTGGTGCAACATCCTTGTTCTTCCTCCCACCCTTTTTTAATACAATCAAAGATAAACCAAATGTGTGTGTATATATATATATACACACACACACACACACACATACAAAATAACATTCCGAAGGAATGACTTTGAACAACCAGGAATGGAAAAAAACTTTCTTCTGGACCTTGCGTGGCTCCTTTCTTTCCTTAGTCTCTGCTCTCCTCTCACTTGGAGCTGTCATTCTGTTTTATAAATACTTTGTTATTATTAGAAGGCAGCTTTCCCACAACTTAGCTTCTTAGCAACTCTATCACAGTTGTAAAAGTCAATAAATATTCTTCCTGATTATATTTAACTAGGTTTTCTTCTCTTCACTATAATAATTATTTTAATTTTTATATTTGATATTACTGAAATTATCAAAATACAGTGTACCGCTCAAGTCAAGTAGAACTACAATTACAACAGGGAGATTTCCATCTGTGTCCTATGACAGGGAGCTTTATAAAATTATGTTGACTGAAGATCTGCAACCTATTAGTAGAAAGTATTTCTTACGATAGCTGTAATTTGAACCACAGAGACATCTCTAACCCATATCTGCAAGAGAAGTGAGCTCCTGGTATTTCTTTGCTCATTCCAATATTCCCCTGAAATTGCAGAGCCCTCTGGCCACAGGTCTTGCAGGATTTGCACTAAGTAGTTGTTAATGTTGGCAAACATCAGAGCCACTGCCCCAGGTATAAGCGGTTCCAAAGACTCATTGCCAACTCCACGTTTCAAGGCAGAAGGCCAAGTGATCTCAGTCAGCAATAGCCAAAAGCGATAAATCACCTGCAGTTAATTATTGCTGTTTTACACATGAAACAAGACAATGGCTATCAAATTTGCACATTTCTTTTTAGTTTGCTTAAATAAATATAGAATGGTAATGGTAATTAAAATTACATTTTTTATTCTTGCATTCCCTTCCTCACCGACATACACCAGAATTAACTTCAAGGAGATTTGATGATGTGTTGATACTGAGGTTCTGTTCTTACCTGAATATTGGCAGACTCTGACAGCATACTTTATTTGATTAATACAAGCTCACAGGCAAAGAGTGTTGTTATACTGTCACATCTTTTATTCAAACAAAGCGATGCTTTATTTGTTTTTTTTCAAGAGCTACCTTCCTGAATTTCAGGATAGAGAAACTGAAGTGGGAGAAAAAAGCAATGAGAAAACTGACTTCAAGAAGTTCTGATTCAAATTAATTTTTAAAGCAACTCAACTGAGTCAGATTTTTATACTTAATGGACTCACTATCTAGGAAAGTGTTGCACATGACTTCACACAAGAAAGCTAAAACAGATGTTGTGACCATATACATATGTGTGTAACATTTGCCCCTATATATAGAAGGCCATATGCAAGTCTACAAGTATTACAAGTCTACACTTGCAATAACATCTTCAGTATCTGTACAAAATGAGTCAATTAGTATCAACTAAAATGTAACTGCACAAATATACCATATTCAGTTGTGCAAAATTTCTAATAAAATACAAATGCATGTGGGCAAGCACATATTTACGCATGACAGACTCCATCTTTCCATTTCTGCTCAAGCCAGGTTCCCATTAAGTCAAATGCATCATATCTGAATGAGGATCAGAAGACTCTGCACACTGTCTCAAAAGAGGCAGTTTTCACACTGCTTCCCTAATCTGCGTGGCCTTACGCAGTTGAACTTCAAGAGGCTCATTCCAACATGTATTCCCTTTTCACAGCTCCATCAAATTTCCATCAAATACCAACTCTATTCACCCAGATTCCTAAAGTCCAAATAACATCAAAAAGCTCTAAAGCTAGAGAATAGAGAGTTTAAAAACAATAAAGGAGGCTGAATTAATGATCATCTGCTCATTTTACTTGCAAACAATAAGCAATACTGCACAGCTGTTACTCACGGAACAAATGAGGATATCTGAAACAATCAATACAAAATATATGCGCATATAAAAAAGTGAGATGTGTGCAAATATGTATACACATGCACACAATTCTCTATGTTTTCAACAAGACAAATTCCTCGAGAGTGAGAGTCCTGCTGTCTTAGTATATTGTTTTAATATCAAAGCAAAGGAGAGCTGAATCAGCTCAGGTCTGTAGAAAGCAACAGGATATGAAGTTGCGTGATAATTCACAAACAAAACAGCTGCCTAAAATGCAAGTCCAGCTCAAATCAGGACTTGGCTCGGTTGGTGTCTAGATATTCTTTTGCAAAGCCCTACATACTCCCACCAAACCAGGAGAAGTAAGCATTCCTAGCAAGTACTGCAGAAAATGAAGGAGACAGGGGAGGTGAGGATTATCAGGTGAGACATGTTTCTGACAGTATCTTGCAGAGCAAGGGTCATATAGGGATGAACTCCAGACTGTTAGGATCAATATGTCAGACTTAGCTTTAGATACAAAAACAGCAAGCTACCCACAGAATGAAAAAGGCAAGGTGATGGCTTGCCCTCCAGCTACGAGAGGATCCTAATGCTCTCTGCAGCGGGGCTCTGGATGCTCTATTCCTCTAGTTAGCTCACTATTCAGCTCCTTTCTCTTTGCCAATTCCCCTCACACAAGTCTTCTCTTCAGCCTTTCTCCATTTGTTGCCCTTCCTCATTTCTTTCTCTCTACCTCTCTGAATTCCGTTTCTCTCCACAAATAAGTACTTTCATCCTTTTCCCCTAAATCCACAACCAATGGTCCTGTTGCAAAGCAGAATGGAGCCAGTTCAACCCGCCCCCCCTTTCACTTAGGAACATGGAGTGGGGATTTTATTGAAAAGATTGTTTCAGAGTCAATAAAAGCAGTGGCATAAATCAAGATGGCAAAGATGAAAGGACTGTGACCTCTTGAGAAAAGATGAGAGAGAGCAGCCAAGGGGGAAGGAAACTTTAAATAAGCTCCTACAGCTCAAAAAAAATAAAAATGGCACACAAACCTAATGTTTGCTGATCATTACTCTATCCACTGTACTTAGGAATGATATCAGTTGCCCCTTTGCCTGCACAGTGAATTCAAGTTTAGAAGTCTTTAGACCCGAGAGTCTTCCTATTTCCATTCTGACCTTGCGAGGCAAAGATACAGTGCTGAATGCAACAGTCCCAAGACAGATGAAGCTGTTGCCTCTCTATGTCCCCAGTTCTAACCAGCAGTGAGTCTGGAAATGTGTTCTCAGCAGACACATGCACAAGAGCACACGTACACACCACGTGCACACATGGCTGGCCGCACAGACCACAGACACTCAGAGCACTCACACTAACACAGACAGCACGATGCCTTCATCCCTCTCCCTGCTCCGGCCGAGCAGGACGAAGGTCTAGCACTGAGAACATATACACACATGTGTACAAGGTGGATCCTTCTAGCAACTTGGCTCTGACACCGAGTTTCCCATTCATTCCGAGCCCGAACCCCAGGGTTGCAATTCTGCAGGGAGAGGCTTGGATGAGGGAGGCTCTTGTGCCTCTATTCCTTCTTTGGGAGTCCTTGATTTGGGTTCCTGCCTGCCCTTTTGCCCCTGTGCTCCTCTACCTTGTGGAGATGGGCCTTTGCTCCTGTGATAGGCTGGGGAGCAGCCTGGCAGGACGTGCTATTATTTGAGCTTCCTCTCCTGCTCCTGTTTGTCCAAGCTCCTTTGTGGGTGTGCAGATGAGCTTTTATCACATAACCTAACAATGACTGCACAGGTGAACCTACTATTATTTTGTTCTTTGATGCTGCTAAATTACAACAAATAATAATATAAAAAGTAAAATTTTTGTAGAATACCTGAAGCACTCAAGCTAAATCTATTCAAAAACTCTGCAGGGGCCCAAGAATTTCCATTTTTGTCTCCAAGACAAAATGTAAGAGATTAGTCCACGTGATGACTTTCATTAATAATTTTAACAAACAAAATATTTGCTGCCTTCCAGAACTGCATACTTTTTCACTCTTGGCTGCTCTTTATGTGCTTCATCTAATGCAAAACAGCAAACTTGTTCAATAATTTTAAAATTGGATACATTTATCAAGAATTAACTGTGTGAAATTCAGCCAAATATTTACAGATGGACACTAAGAATCTACTAAAGTATATTAACTTGTATCCACTAATTATTCTTCAATGCAGTTACCTCTCCCCCAACATCAGCTATGTACGCACATACATAGTACGAACAATAAAGCACATTTATCTTGTGTTCTAATCTGATGTGAGCTCCATGGATATCTCAGGTTTTCTGTGACTTAAGTTTCTCAAATGCCTCGCCAAGTTAATGATGTTCATCAAATCTGCAAAGTACTTGAAGTCTTGTTGATGAAAACCCCTATATATAGCTTTAAATCCTATTCTGTTGATGATCGCTTAGCCTGAGTTCAAGAAGGTACACATTCTATTAGACTACTATTTTTAAATAATCACAGCATTTGAACACCAAAAGGAACTATGAGCTAAAGCACCTCTGATACTTCTGAAAACCTCCCCTATATTATACATCTATTCCTTTGCTTTTGCAAGCATGTTTCATTGCTTTATGCTGTTGAATATTCCTTCCCAATATGTGATGCAGAATTAACACCAAATGCCAAAAAATCCCTCCCATATATGGTAGAGTATTGAAAAATCAAAGTTCTTCAAAACATTTTCTCTGTAGACAAAAATATCTCGTGTAGAGTTCACTGAGACAGACTGCCAAATCGGCAGCCACAGGGAACACTGGATTAGAGGAGCCCACTCTAAGCTGCAGACTTACTTTTTCTTTTTAAAGCTGCGCTGCATATATGCCAGCTATCTGCTTCAGCAGTTAGTGGTGTCAAACTAGAGTGCTCCTTTATCTGTAGGAGTAACTAATTAAATGTGTATTTTTAAAACAAAATAGTGGCAAATCTATAGTATCTGATAACATCCAATCGTATCATGCACAAATTCCTGTTATGAAGTAGTGAAATGTATTTTTTAAAACAAAATTAAGCGGTCAAATACAACAGTGTAAAAAAAATACGTGTGTCCACCTCAGACACTCTCTTCCTTAGTAAAGTGATGCTTAGTCAACAGATAAACACTAAATGTTCACTTTTATACCTTGCTCGCTGGATTTAAAAAAATTTTTTACAGTCAGGAAATGATCTACACCAATAAAGCTGATTGGAAATACCACCTTTTTTTTGCCAACACCTTGTTTTACTGCAGCTGATGTCATGTGCATTAATATCAATCATCCATTAAGACGAAAAACGTTTACACTGTGTAAGTGCAGAGTAGATTAAAGTTCAGCTTACACTCACGATATCCTTAGGTGTGTTTAGGTCTCAAGTCTGTTTGCAAGGCTCCTCTGTGATCAGAGTACTCCCAGCCCTCAACAGAAGTCATTCAGCCACATAGATTACTTAAATCTTACATCTATTTCTCTGAAGAACTTCTAGTTTACATGAGAAATCTTAGTACAATATAGAACAAAGTCATACTTCAGAGCTACAGTAGAACAAAGTGGCAATTTACTGCTCCATCCACATTTTTCAAAGTTGAAGCTATACTGTCTATCATGATTTTAACTCGTGATTGCAATGCACATTGTAATCACAGTCAAATGTATGATGATTAGCTGAGTTACTTCTGAAATTGCAGTTCTATGAAGCAAACCATGTTTCAGTACTATCTTAATTATACAGACTGACACATTTAGGAAAGATGCCTTCACTATAAACTCAAAAGGATAGGACAAATTTCAGATAATATTTCCATAAATGAAGAATACACTACCCTGATTAGCATCTGTAAAATCATTAAGGACAACTAAAACTTAGAGAAAAATACCCACCCACAACTCAACTGAGAAATTTAATTTCTCCTGCTTATTATATTTACAAATGTAGTGCTTTCAAGTGAGCCACTATATTTTAACCTTGTAGTAAGAAGTCTGTCCAAGAATCTGGTCCTACTGAGTTCCAGTCATTGTCTGTGGTAACAGGAATGCAGGATGTTTAATACAGTGGTCTAAATAATGGCAACCTATACCACAGAAAAGGTAATCCCGTTGATTTAGAGCGTCCTGC
>NW_009730828.1:127037-151261 GCF_000703405.1 Apaloderma vittatum
CCAAACAGGCTTCAAAGCTAGTTCAGGCCCTCAGGTCTCCCATAACACATTTTGCTCATTTCAGATTATCACGTCAGTTGTCAGGGCCCAGTACTACGGTCGATGATCAAACCAACTGGTTTGGAAAGGATGGATATATCTATCCCTGTGCCACAGTTAACCTGCAAATCAGATGGTTCGCCTCTGGCATATAAAGAGTTGACTGCAACTGAAAATCTACATCTGACATGAGTGAGGCCAGGATTTCACCAGTCTGCGTTCAAGAGGCCTATTCCCTCTTCCAGCAAAACCAGCAGAACTATTTATTGCTTTCAAGAGTAAATATGAGTATGTTGCCACAGATCAGGAAAGACAATGTCCTATGGACTACTTCCTTTGGTCATTGCATCTATCACAGCAGCTCGAGACAAAATACAAATCTCTACAAGTACAAAACGTTATCCTCATCTAATTATGCAAGTGTAGCTAATTATACAGGGTAATATTTATAGGTCTCTGAATTTTAGGACAGTAGAGAATGAAAAGAAAGCATTTTTAAAGCATGTGCATTTTCTTAGGAAAATGTGATGCATTAACACCACTGTTCCAGAGCTGGTATGCCCTTATACTACATATTTTATGTAAAACATATACATACAAAACTGATACTTATAACTTAAGCACAGAAAGCTGAACATGCACGTATATTTTACATATCCATATATATCCATACATAGAAAAACATGTATGTAAATTTAATATATGGAACACAAACACACATAAGCAGACATACTACTAAAATATCTTGCTTAATTTGAGGTGAGCACCAACTAAAGTACAACTGGTTCACAAAAACTCTAAATAAATTTGGGACCTTCTCTGCTTACTAAACAACATACCAGAGTAAAAAAATATCTCACAGAAGCAGCATACCTGTGTTCATTTTGACACTGGAGGATTTGCTATAAAAGTCTTCAGATTTCCTGCAGAAAATAAAATTATCTATTAATTTGTACAAGGCAAGAATGCGTGGTACAAAATGGCAGCAGGTCTTCTTGGAGGGGTGGAGAATCACTGTGATACAAATGACAGTCCTATTTTAACACAGCTTTAATTAAATTGGTACTGCTTGTCCTTCCAAAGTTAAAGATGAGCTGTTGCTTCCATTATAAGCTACTCTATTTTCAAGTGTTTAGTATCTCTCTTGTAAACATTTACTCTGGGATAAAGACCTACTGATAGACTTTTGGTCTTGAAACTATATACAAATTACTCCTGTACAGAAATGGGCAAATATTTTTAAAGGCTGCTCATAACCTTTATTCACTCCTTTGTACAAACTATAAGATATAAAGAGTAGGTGTTTCTGAATATTTTTTAAGCAGCTAAATTTACCAGGTCTTTTTCAATGGTTTATAAGCAAATGTGGCTGCTTTCATCCAGTGATTAAAAGTCTCTGCAGACAACTCTGCTGCTCTTAACGTGGCTCACTCTGTTGCTACGTACAGAACCAGGACAAGTGTCTTGGCATCCACAGGAATCCATTTCAAAACTCTCAATGGAATCAGTAGGAAGGGGATCAAGACACTACATACGGATTTGCTTTTTAAAGGTAATAATTTGCACCAAAGTAACACAGAATGCACACAAAGGTTGAATCTCTTTAGATAGCCCAACTTTATACAGTACTTACAAACAAGTAAACAAGTAATAAAACCCCACAAAACCAAACTACAACTGTAGAAAAAGCATGACACCCTACATTAACAGGTGACTTTAATCTACTAATGGTATGTTACAGACCAAACTAGGCAATATTTTCCATCTACTGCCAGCTTATGTCACAGCTTTATCTTAGGATCATGAACTTTAATATCTCTTTTATTCAGGCTCTTTCAGAGATAAAAGATAAATGCAAAAACGATTTCCAATAGCATTTACATATTGGCCAATCTCAGCTGTATTGTTTCATACATGATGCATACTATACTTTACTGACTGGGCAGACAAACTGGTGGCCAAAATACTGATGGCTAAAAAACACTCATCATCCCTCCGTACCGTTCCCACATCAAACTTAGGATAAAACAAAGGGGAAATCAGGATTGTTAATGTAATACAGCCTCAGGAAATAAACTAAAAACATAAACTGCCCAACTATGTTGAAGTAAGTTGGAATGTATGCATGAGGGACCTATTTTATAATGGGAGACTCAAGATACTGACTAATACAAGTAAGCAAAAGAAAAAAGAATTCCAGCTCAACTCAAGAACACCGAACGAACTGTACCTCTAAGGTAATATGTATATTGCTGTATTCTTTTGTATTCATAAAGAGGTCAAATTCTCCACTGCTTGAAAAACTTCTCTTTTTTTTCAGAAATTATGTGAACTCTGCTGCTATGACAAAAAAAGATGCATGTTAAACTTCTTGAGAACTCTGGAAATAGTTATGCAGCAGTGAATAAAGTTCTACCACATTCTTTCGAAGCTGTAGCTATCAGCAAACCACCTCTGAGAATTTCCAGAAGTTCTTTTAAAAATTAAGGCAAATTCTATTTTATTTGTTTCTTTGATAAATTGTCTTTGACTGAATTCTGGGATTTCTGTAACAGCTACTAAATATTCTTAAAGTCTCAAATTCCTAGACTGTTTTCAGGATGCTAGAGGAGACACCATCTTCAAGTCTTCTTTCAGCTTGAAACTGAATCACTGATGGTGCTGCAGGCAAGCTATGAAATGCAACATGATATTTATTTTCAGATGCAACAAGTAAGGAACTCTTGGAACACTGCAGAGCCAAAAATGATTTTTAACAGGTGGCTTTGGTATACTTACATAAAGTGTGCTTAACTCTTACTAAGTTTAAACAGAGAATACTCAGTTTCAGCACTACAGCTTTGTTCTCCTAAGAGTTTTTCCTATCTGAACAGGTTAGCCTGCAAGGATTGCATACATTTCCACATTAATTTCACGTTGCTGAAGAACAAATTAGCCTTGCACATACGAAGAAGTACACATGTAAATAAGGGGGTTTAAGGAGGGTGCAAAGGGCTATTTTTTTTTTTTTGCTTTGTCCTTCTGTTCCTACTTCATTGCCTCCTGAAAATTGTTCTTTGCAAACGGGTTTGTAAATAGCTGTAATATAGCCCCCTGGCAGAGGCAAGATCAATGTTTCACTGGAAGCATTAGACTGCTCTTCACTGCCAAAAAGATTCGTTCACTGCACGATGATCAGTTAAGATACTCAGCTCTTAGATAGCTAATGCTGTGATGGAAGGAATGCCCATAATAAAGAGCTACTCGAAGGCATGAGTTTGCAAGAACAGAGTCTGCTGCTGAGTCACCGAGATCAGGCAGGTTTTCTCCTAAGCTCACACCTGACTTGATATGCTGAGGTAAAAGAAAGCTGAGTTTAACCACAGTAGCATGCCTAACTTTTTCCAAAGGGAGATTCAAGATAACCTTCACAGCAACAATGGATGGTAGGACGAGGGGTAATGGGTTTAAACTGGAACACAAGAGGTTCCACCTAAATTTGAGAAGAAACTTCTTCTCAGTAAGGGTAACAGAACACCGGCACAGACTGCCCAGGGAGGTGGTGGAGTCTCCTTCTCTGGAGACATTCAAAACCCGCCTGGATGCCTTCCTGTGTAACATCGTCTAGGTGTTCCTGCTCCGGCGGGGGGATTGGACTAGATGATCTTTCGAGGTCCCTTCCAGTCCCTAACATTCTGTGTGATTCTGTGATTCCTCTATAGCTGGCTTTATCTGCCAGAGGTAAAAGCAATAGGAAATATGCTAATGCACAAAAGTGGGTCTGTCAGGTTGAATACAGCTGTGTTTGTCATTGCTACAGTTCCACTTAATATGTAATATATATTGTTGTGTTGCTTCTTAATAACTCCCTTTATTTCTTGATAACACTATCATGATTACTTCAGCTCAGCAGTACTTTGTATTGAGAGAGGCTACATAAGATTTGTAGGAATCTCATTGACATCTGCTCTATTTTCTTCAAGAGACCCTGGTAGCTACTTGTGATTGCCACTTCTGTTCCTGTTAATTTCTGAAGTGTGGGGTGCTGCAGGAAGCCATTCTGTCACCCCTTCTGTTTCACATTTATAGGGAGCTATAAAAAGGACTAGTGAGAAGTCAAGAAAGGTTTCCCCACCCTCAGTTTATTCAGGAATACAAGAAGTTTCTTCACTCATGGGTTTAATTCCATTATTGATCAGATGTTAGAGCACCTACAGCCATAAAGTAGGAATTCTAATGTCCAACCAAACAACTACTAAATAAATGTGAGCAAGTGCTTTCTGAATCAAAGTCTAAGTGAGTAATAACACATTATTACCTGCTTGCACCTCATTAAAAGAATTAACCATTGTTAATGATCATGATCTCTAACTACCTAAGGATAGAAGACCATTAGAAGTTAGAACATCCTTTCTGTGTAAACTTCTTGACAGAACTGGGAGGTAAAGGAAAGGGGATTTTTTTTATTTTGTGAAGCACACGTAGAAACTCCAGAAACTATTTTTACAGCTTTATTAATAACTTAATATATTGCAAATTCCTAAATGCCACATGTGAGTATCAGATCAAAGACATTCAAGCTCACAGGTAACTTCCGGGGTCTTCCTGCCTCCTGCTCTGTAGCCACGGAGTCTAGACTCCTTTGAAAACCCTGGCTTGCTGGGCAGCAAAGCAGGAGGCAAGCTCCAGAATGCTAGCTGCCTGCCTGCTTACAGAGGTTCTGAAAGTTTCTTGAAGAACAAGGTGGTAAGTTACTTTGTGCGGTATGTTTTGAAGTAAAGTACACAGCCTCTATTGCTGTTTCCAAACAACACAGCAGTTTCCACATAGATTGCATCTGAAAATATTTTTTACCTATTCTACTTAATATATAATGAAGAGCATGAAACAAGCTCAAAGAGAAAAGATTTATTATTACAGCCCCACTTCCCCATCAACAGCAGCCCCTACAGCTATATTACAGGTGTTCTACCTGCTCAGTTCTGTAGGGCAAATTCTGTGATTGACTTTAACCAATTAAATAACTTCCCCCAAGGTATTCAAGACACTCTTAATAAGATTACAGAGATAACCAGACAGTGCTGATGGACTAATGACTTTTTTTAACATATTCTACATGACCTGTTATTTACTCCTTGCCATGTCACAAAAGATGCTATAAAAAGCATGTTTAAAATTTAATTTTCTGATTTGCACTCGTTTTAAAGCTAATTTTTTGCAATGAATTCTACCCCATGGACCTTTGGCGAGAGGAGCAATTGGCCTGTAATACAGACTGCAGACGGATCAACAGCGGGATGGATGCGTGTGTGATCTGGCTGGAAAATGATAAATTTTCATTGTCTTAGGTAGGCAGCAGTTCCCAGATATTTGGAAAGGACGGAAGCTTTCCAGATTTGCATGAGGAGTGTCAGACTTGCATTAATGTTGTTTGCCAGTTTCACAGTTTGAGCTAGAGACAGCAATCTTTACTTGAGAAAATATTTGCAAAATTAAGGAGCCAAATCTGTTGGTGATTTTACTCTAAGGACTGTTTATTCAGTCAGTTTAAACCTGGCAGGTCATCTACAAACACGTATTTATTACCAGGCAGGATTCTAGATCCTAATTTGCATGTGGTAGTAAATTCCTCTAACCCAAATCATTGAGACACTGCAGAGCATTCCTATTTGCAACAGGCTAATACACTTTATATGCCAACTCATACATTCAGTGAAGGACGGGAAAAGAGGTATAAAGCATTAGTTCTAGAAAACAGTGAGGCTCTTTCATTTCCCTCAGTTTTTTAAAGAAATTGTTTCAGATATTTAGCTGTAGCAGGATGACTATGGCAATAAGAACACAGTGAGAGCTTGACAGATCACAAGATTTTTAGACCGTGGCAGCAGTGACTCAGATGAAGAAAGTACTCTCCCAAAGCTTCCTCGGGAGCAGAGATCTCTCCTGCTGAGCCCCAAAGCAGAAGAAAGGCATATATGTGATTGTATTATTTGGATGAAAAAAAGTTTGACAAAGTATAGGTAGATGGTGCTTATACTTAAAAACTGAGAAGGTACTGAGGAAGGTTCTAACATGTTTCAGTTTCATTAACATGCAACAACAAAATGGCAGGGAGCCAGCCCAGCAAGGCATATACTGAGCATATGCTTAAGCATATGCTTTATATGGACCCCACAGACCTATTTCTAAACTTATTATTAAGTGTTAATGCTGTTTTTCCAATATCACATTGTCTCACCCTATGAGGAGCTGAACACTCCAGTTCCAATTAATGTGTTTTCAGATAGACAATCAAAACACAGGCAGACAAGTCCATCATAGTTTGTGCAATTTTAAATTTTAAATTTTGCTTACAGAACTGTGAAGACGTCCTCATGTTAAGTGCAGTGTCATTGTATAGTGTTACTTATGAAAATCATCTGCAAATCTACTGATCAGGTCATTAAACAAGTGGGATGTATGAATAATTTGTATATGGCCATAAAGCTCAAGTGGAACGCAACAGATAGCCTACATCGTAGTCAGCAGCAGTACCTGCATGATCGGGGAACTATGTACATACAAAAGGCCCGTTTCCCGGATTACCTGAGAAGACACAAAATACCAGGAGACATGTCTGAGCTGCAAAGAGCACATGCTGTTTTAACTGATCGGGAGAGGCTGAGGAGATCTGTGTTTGCAGAGATTCTTTCAGCGGCAGGAAAGGGATGGGTAGTTACCCTGTTACAACTGTCGAGAAATTTCGGTTACAAACTATGCTCCAGTAGAAAACACGTGATTTCTGAGCAGTGTGGAAAGGCAGAAGAACAGACATGGAAGTTGGATTTATGATTTTTGCTATGTTTGCCAAATTGTAATTAGGAACAAAAACCTGAAGATATTCCAACCATCTACAGTATTACTAACAAGCTAACTTTGGTGGATATTTAACTTAGTAGTTACCAGACATATAAGCCTACTTCCCCTAGCAAACACAGTACTGTTATGGTTATTCAAGGCACTGGTAAAGCCTTGTCTTGAGAAATCACAAGTAGTTCCAGTCCCTGTGCACAAGAGTTCAAAGAGCATCGGGTACAGGAGAAACCATCCCAGAAGTCTATGGCTGATTATAAATACCTCAAGGGACTGGACATAATTGATGGAAGTAAAGGAACAGTGTTGGCATATGAACTTTCTAAACTGAGGGTTCCTTATAGCGATCTTTCTTACTACATACAGCACCAGTAAAAAATTTGAAACAAGTTATCAGCTGTATTTACCAGTATTTAAACTGGTATCAACTTAAAAGTCTCTCCAGAGAAAAAACTCGAAGCTTAAAATTTCTCTTGTTGTAGTATGATTTTTACTAGATATGTATATTTTTTGATTAGCTCTAAGTCCAACTTCTCTACTTAGTTCTAAATAGTACTTGGCTCTCACCTCAAAATACCTCTCAGACTCTTCTATATCGGAACATATTCCTAAAATGTAACTGTAAGTATAGGACGATACCAAGAAAGCTGTTCAAACTGACAACATTCTGTACATTCTACTGGTTATTTTTACAGCTGCAAAAGGAATGAGGAGGACAAATCGCTGCTTTTATATTATCCATCTCCTTAAAACTCTACCACCAGAGGAAGTTTTATTATTAATTCCAGTCATGCTTGTAGTGTTTGTGATTTTTTTCACTATTTTTATTGCTTAATTATGAAGGAAAAAAAAAGTCCCATTAACTGCTCACTGCAATTCACATTTCTCACCCTTTTCTCCAGGCATCTAGTACTGGTTTTAATAATATAAAATCCTAATTTTCTAGCCTTTAGTCATGGTTATTTTTGTTCTCTGCTTTTGGCTTCATCCTTTGCTGTTGTTTTACAGAAATTGTGTTTGTTCAAATTAACTCATTCTGTAGGCTGGAAATGATTTAAGATTACTGTATGAAAGCATGTCACTGAAATAGATATGCAGTATATTAGCGTCCACAGACATAATTACAAAAACCTCCACTTTCAGGATGTAGTGCCTACAATGCACTGCATATCTCAGTCCTTCCAAGAGTTCCCTTCTTGTGTAAACTTAGGTGTTAAAAGGTGCACAAATGAGCTACGTGTCAGGTAGCGAGAGCCCATAGAGGAGATGAATGCCTGTGGCATTCATTTACCTATTACTTCGCTTTTGGAGGATGGGTAGCAAAGCAGTTCTGCTCAGGCACAGATGCTTGGGAAGACATTTCAGCATCTGGAAGCCCAGAAGACAGTGGTGCTCACTGTGCTGCCAAGCTTAGCACTCCAGTATATACAGCCTGCCCAATTTTTTCCCCAGTGGAACAGGGAGCTCCATAGCACTAGAAATACACCAGCTTTCTAGATCACACTTCGCACATGTAGAAACTAGTGACAGAAAAGAAACCTGATAAGGAAGTGCTGATCATTTCACTCTGATGAAGTATCTATCTATTAGTAAATACAATATTTAGCATTGGTACACAGAATTCATCTTACTGTCAATCTTTCAGACATTCTTTAAAATACTACCTCAGGTTTTATTTCCCAGGAGACCCAAATCTTCCCAGAATATTCAACTGTTTCTTCACCTTTCTCAATACATGAATCACAAGTATCATTAAAACAATGTTTCTGCTTAAAATACATCCTTTTAGGGTTGAATTTGAGTTTGTTAGCCTCCAGTAATTACCAAAGACTTTAGGAACATAAGCAAGTTTTAGTTGCATCACTCATTTTCAGGATTGACTTTGCAAATTTCTCATCCCTTGAATACTTTCACATAAAGTTTTCAATATTCATACAGTATGAAAACAAATAATGCCTTCCTGCTCCTTTCTACTAGGTATATGATAGGTACCAATTTGATAATAAACATGCATAAATCTCCATTTAAATATAATTTCTTTCAATGGCTACTTTTTTCGTGAGTTAATATCACTCCTAATCAAATCAGTGAGAATAGTGTTCATTCATGAAAAAAAAAAAAAATCCTTTTCTTTTTCCTTCCACTGGTTTTGTGTTAAATATAACACAACTGAGCTACAGTTAGGTAATGTTACATCTAGTTAACAGTGTCAGACCAATGTGTGGGGTGATATAAGACTCAATATATTTTTAGTAAGTATGCTGAAGCAGTAGAATTCGGATTTTTGTAACATGCTCATAAGGACAAAAAGAACACTTACATATTCACTGGGATATTTTAATCCTTACTGTTTTCTAAGATATAAGTTTGATGATACCACACAGGAAACCTACTAAGTACTCAAAACTTTCAAGCCAATTTTGACTAAGTTTGACAGAGAGGCAGAGGTCGCAATAACATCAAAGGTTTACAAGTTCCATGAGGAATTCCCATGGATAATACAGATCTCAAAGCCAAATGGGCAATACACCCTAGCGTTATTAAATATAAGTGAATACATATAGGAAGGAAGGAGCTGTGTGTGGATAAATGCATATACTTCATGATTCCAGCCACAAAACTTCCCCTGCGCCAAAATTTACTTTGCTTTGTTAGATACCAGGCAATTAATAAAAACAACCAAAAGATTTCTGCTGTCTAAAAAGGTGCAGACTTGAACCTCAGCTTTTCCCATTTTGAAAGCATTCATGTTAAGCTCCACATGGATTCTCTGATAACTAACACAGTTTGAAATCACAGAACAGCTGTGGTGTGATTCAATTCAAAGGGCATGTCAACATTAGCAAGTAGGAGTGATTTTCTAGAGCAAAAGAATAGGTGTTGAAGCCTGACATCCACCGAGGGGCTTCATTTCGGATCAGTTTTGCTCTAGCTCTGTAGATCAGGTGCCTTTCAGCAGATGAAGTATGTCACAGCTTGAGCCCATCCTCCAGTTTAGCATACAAAAAGGTTCAGTCTTCACAGAAACGTGGGAAGAAAACAAGCTCCTTCTCTTTCCAGCTGTTTCGACCAAATACTGTAACGTTTTTCACAATTTAAAAATTATTTGTTTTCTTCCCATGTTTCTGTGAAGACTGAACCTTTTTGCATGCCTTCTCCCCCAATTGTTTCTATGCTGCTCCACTTAACCTTTGCTGCTGCCGAGTGTCTTTTCCTGTAAACCGTAAAGTCTCTAATGGGACTGCAGTTATGCAGAACAATGCTAAGAGACTTCAGGAATGGCAAATGTGCTAAGACTTAACGAGATAAACAGCATGGTATAAGGCAGGCTTTATCACAGTGAGGTAAGATGGAAGCTTATTGCCTTTGGCTTGTTTTGAAGCCTCTCAGTGCCGAGTTGTTTAGGTACGCACCAACCAAGCAAACAGATCAGGAACACAAAAGACAGTTATGTTCCCATTTGCCATGAGTTAAGATCTGTTTGTGGAAGGTGTTTTGTTAAACGGGTGCACTGTTAAACTTGGAGACAATCAAATCTACTTGTATACCTAAAAGAATCAGCATTGAACTTGCTTATTTTTATAAATAGCACCCACTTCATTGTCATTTTTACTCTTCAGTAACATTCCAAGGACAGAACTGAACTATTTTTTTATGCAGTCCTACAAGCTCTGAAGCTTCTTTAGGCTAGGTGCCATATGGTATAGGAGATTATCCTCTGTAATAGGGCATTAACATGTGGTTTCTACATCTGGCTCTGCCACTGATTTTCAACAGATCTTTTCACCTTTACAAGATTAAGCTTTCTCTTACCCTCCTTTGTCACTTTTGGTAAGGGATGGTCTCTGCTCAGCTGTTTCCACAGATATACCAGGGTAACATTCCAGTCTCTGCTAAGATGTGCTTCTTCATCAGTGGCTGGAGGCTCCTTTGCACAAAAGCCAATATACATTGATTCCTGATATTTCAGTTGTTGCCTTCATCTGTTACTTTTAATTCTAGATTATAAATTCTTGGGAAAGGAGACTAATTTACATCTGTCTCTGTATGTCTTGATTAGAGGTCCTTATGCACTGTGGTACCATACATAGTAAAGGACAGCAAAATAAAATAATATAGCAAACAATTTTAAGCTAGGCGATGTCAGAAGATCAGCTAAACCAAGAGAGACTGTTTAACCAGAGAACACGAGTTCCAGGTATTTTTAACGGTGGTCAAGAAAGTAACAAAGATTTTTATTTTTACAGTTCTTTAGATAGGAATTCATCTAGCCATTACCTATACAGTATGTGGTTTCTACTACAGAAATTGTTTTCCATATAGCTATACAACTGTTATCTACTAGAATTTAAAGACTGTATCTTTTGCCTGGAGGTATTTCTGTAAGAGTCAAAATTACAATTATCAGATTTAACTTTAGCAATCAGAGGACCACTTTCTTGCTTCTCTTTCTCCAGGAACTTCAGATAATATATTCTTATCGATGGGGTAAAATACTAAATAACGTATAATAATATGTTCATTGCTAATCATGCTATTTCATTATGCCTCACTCAGGTCATGTTTTTATATGCATCTATCTGAATATATTACTCCACTGTTTTTCCAGTGTGGGGATGAAATACGACCACGTGACTCCTACTCTTGTTATTCTTCCTGCTCTTAAATGAGCAAATCACTCAGTGCACTGCTTTGGCATTCCAGACAGTGGAGGTCAGAGACAAGATCATCCTTTATCAACACAAGATTGCCTCTTCTCAGTTCTGACTACATAAAGACAACAGGTTGAATAATAGATAATTCCATGAGTTATATATTCACAGTAACCTCAAGAAGATTTAAATGAATTTCTTATTCAGCTCAAAGATGACATAATTGCACTGACCACATGTTCTGCAAAACTAAAAGACCTGTCTCTAAAGAATACTCCTGTCTTTCTTTGAACGTAACATAGCCCCCAGTATTTCTTAGTGAGAAAATGTGTTCAGGGAAAACACATACAGAAAGTGCCTCTACAGTGCTGAGGGACATGGGTTAGTGGTGTTGGCAGGGCTAGGGCAAAGGTTGGACTCTATGATCTTGAAGGTCTCCCAACTAAAACTGTTCTATCATTGTACATGTACATACATACCCACATTCCTGTATGTTTCACCTGCAATCTACATCCATATATATACATATATATGCAACTGTCAATAAACTATAATTAAAGAATTTTAATGGGGTAACATAAAGCTTTTGATTACTTTAAAAACCCCGCAATTAATTTGCCTGTGTACAAAAAGAATTATATTCTTCCTATAAGGAGCTATGCCATGTTTGACCATGATCCAGCACACAGCCTTGAATTTTATTTATGACTTAGTTTTCTTCAAGGTTTGCCTTAAACATTGATCACTGTAACAACTATGTATGTCAAATTAACTTTGGGTCCGAAAGCCACTGTACCCTCACTGAAGTGACAGACTGATGATGAAGATTTCTCTAGGTAACTGAATTGAAAGTACTTTGGCTCCAATGGGTAAGAATACTTCGCAGATTAATAGTGCTAATCAAATGCCCCCTTCACTGCAACTGTATGCACACACGCTTAGCATTTTCAGAGAGCAGAGGTTTGTGCCAGGCCTACAGCCAACATGCAACAAAGTTAGGAGCTACCTGAGTGGTGGCTGGGCACCTGGCACAACACCATCAAGCACAGCTACCCAGTGCAGTGCAGGCTGCCTGCCAGCCGGACACCGGGGAGGCTTTCTGTGCTTTTACACAACAGTGCACAGCACCTACTACTACAGGAATGAAGCTGCAGAAGCACAAAGCAGGACATGTATGCAGTCTCCTACTTCATTCCCTACTACCAATGCAAACTGTGTTGGCAAATAGAAGAAGGATCCTAAGGAGTCAGTAGTGGACTTCACTCCTTACCCAAACCTACTCCCTCATGTCATGATGAGATCCAGCTTGTGCTCTGGATGAGGCCACGAATTTGCAGAAACAAGTGGATATAAAACTATTGCAGTAAGTATATCTGCACAGAAGGAACAAACCAAAGCATCAAAGGTAACTTTTAACTGGCATTTCCTATCTTCAGCCTTTACAATATTATTGTAATTCTTTCTCATTCACCTAGATTTCCTGTCCTTATGAAATGAAGGAGGAATACCAGAGTCTCATTACCTGGCACCACAGGGACACCCAAACACTTTTCAAACACTAGACAAACCTCCACCTTTTCAGCTCAGGAAGTGGGGCAGCCTCAGTAAGCTTTGAGCTCTCAGCCCAGACTCCTTATAAGCCCGTCTTACTTTTTGCAAACTCACTTAAATCCCAGTTTTCCTGCCACTACCCTCCAAAACAAACTCCTCCTTGCCCTGCCAGAGGCAATTTGTCACAGTCTGCTGCTCTTATTCCCTCAGTCTTCAAGCCAGGCAGCCTTTTCCTCTGCAAAGACTGGTCTGTAGCGAGTCTGGAAGAACAGCAAATACTGTCACCTTATTTTCAGTTTGCTCTAGCATTCACTGCAGTAGCAACTACATGAATAGCCGCAATCATTCCCTATACTACCCCTGGCACTTAGAAGCATTCAGGTATTCAATTCTAATTTTCCATTCATGTGCAATGGGAGTGGACTTTTAGATATTCTGGTTTTGCCATATCTCTACCAAGCATTTGCAAAGATTTTTCCATGGCACACAATTTTTATAATGGGAGGTAAAAGTTACATTCCTAACTACAGCTGTGTTAAAGTTTACAACTATATTCCACCCACAGAGTCCAAATCTTGCTAAACTATAGGTGACCAGAATTTTTAACAAAATTATTACACTTCAGAATTTTGACTTCTAGCTTTTCACAGAAACCTGAAGCAGGATCTTAAACCTTGGATATTTTGAAGTTTTAAGATAAACTTTGCTTCAGTCATATTATGAACTGTTGCCTAGTTTGCTTGCTAAACCACCCAGTAAAATTTTGCCACGTATGACCCCAGGAGTGCTGACCCCAACAGGAATCCTTAATTGACTGAGTGGGTTTAGTACTAGTCCCAAATGAAATGTTACTTTTAGGTTATCAGATTAGTTTAAATATACCTACAACAGCCACAGTTTTAATGTCACCACAAGTGCTGTTCAGGGCTCACTGCTCTGCACTGTAAGAGTCCCTCAGCCAATTCACAGAGTGCTAGCACATGCAATAGTATCTGTTCCATGAAAACGTGTAGATCAGTTACATACCTTGCTGTAACACCAGTTATTCCACCTCATCAAGAACAGTGTGAAAACCAAAAAGAGGACAGATAACTTGGAGCATGACAGAATATTTTCCTTTATGAACTAAGCCTTCATTTACTTAATACAATTATTAAAATTCTGTCCTCAGCTTAATCAGGTGCATGTAATATTTTAATGCTGTTTTCACAGCATTAGGCTTTTTATTTATCTTAAATTAGCATCGGTAAGTGC
This sequence comes from Apaloderma vittatum, assembly GCF_000703405.1. Classification (NCBI taxonomy): domain Eukaryota; kingdom Metazoa; phylum Chordata; class Aves; order Trogoniformes; family Trogonidae; genus Apaloderma; species Apaloderma vittatum. Next base: position 141,365 of record NW_009730828.1, read on the forward strand.
CATTCCGTTAGCAGATGTTCTCAGTTCCCATACACTTGATTATAGTTTTGTAATCAGTCATCTACCATACAGTGCACTGCAGTGTGAAATTTTAAAAGCCACCATTACATACTCACCAAATTCCTCTACTATGCAGCACATAACTGACTTCAACTGTGTGCCACCCCACACGCATGTGACAAGGAGACCTGTTTCAACTTTAACCTACATATTTCACATGAATTTGTACAAGCTAACATGGTGGCACCCTGATTTTGTTTAGGAATGATCAGAAAACAAAAATATCATTAAGGTAAATGCCATTCTGTGATTTTAATTAATACACCAGTTGTTAAGCGGCACAACAAGTTACAGTAATTTTTCATCTGAAGAGCTACTTCAAATAGCTTGCAAAACCGAAATTTAACAGTAAAAAAATCTCACTATCAACAAACTAGGGAGATGGGAAAGATGAGTAAGACTGTTACCTTTCTATTGCTTTTGCCCTCAACTGTATGAAAATCAGAAATTTTCAACAGGATTCAGACCCTCCTTATACTGATCAATGCTGGAAACAACATTTGCTTCAATTCTGCAGTGGCAGCCTGGGACCTCCTCCTTTCAGCTTAGCCACACAAAAAAAATAGATTTTTGTCAGGATGAAGCGTTTGAAAAAAGTTATCTTAATCTGGTCTTTGCATTCGCAGAAATTTGACATTGACATTCAGGTTTTTATCTCAAATTTCAAAACAATTCCCGCAAGGCAAGGAAACAATTTCCCGTGCAACTCCACTCAACTCTGTAGCTTTGCCCTATGATTCACCTCAATTTAAATACTGATACAGCGACAGTACTTTGCCTTCAAGCATGTCTTAATGTAGCATTAAGTATCTTGAAGAAACCACAAGGCAAACATCAGATTTAAGTAAAGATAAGCTTTGTATTTTTCTCCTACTCATTTCTGCTCTACAACTCTTACTTATAATAATATTTACCTCCTTAAAACCAGCTGCTTTAGATTATGTTCATACTTCATTTTTGGAGACATTCTAAGCTGCTTCCACTTGTCACATATTATTCTGAATGTGATATTTTTTGATACAGCACAATAATCTAGTTTAACTCATTGGTTGCTTGGGGAAGGGATGTCCACTTCCTATGTATTTTTTTAACTCATTTGTAAGCATCTGTGGCACTGTTTTTCAGTGTAACTATTTTACTATTTCTTACTAAAGATCCATGTGGTTTCATTACTTCACAGAATAATGCAAAACTGGCTGTCTCAACATACCCAGTACGGTGAAAAACAGTACAAGAGATAAATCATTCTTGCTAGGAACATTTATACTGCATGGTAAACCAATGCTAATGCCACAAAACACTGAGTGTTTTCAAAATAAACACTGTCACTCTTAATTAAATTGGCTAAAAAAAAGGAGGGGGTGGGTGAATACATACATCCTGTTCCCTTTGGCAACTGTCATGAAATTTGACCAGGCATACTGTAAAAGCAAACAACACTGCATAAAATTTCTACTTTGGTGTAAAGTCTCAGAATTTTAAAACATTTATTCTATCTTATTAAAGATATTAGATATGTGTCAGATAAAGAGAATAGTAATTCCACCTTTTCCAGTTGTTCAAAAACTTATTATGGTGGTAAAGAAATATACTGTACAAACAAATATATATTGTCAAAGTTGGATTATACACAGACATTTTGTGTACTAAACTGGACCACATATCCATAAAAATATGAAAAGTGAGTAAAAACTGAGTATAGAAATTTGTTACAGATTCACATAAAGTACAAGTAAGTACACATTTGAAAATGAAACCACCAGCAGCCATTAAAAGCGACTGTCCAGATGCAGCACTTGCTATAAGAGGCTCCTGCGCTACTGATAATTGGAAGTTCAGTGGAAATACTGGTGAAAGGTTCACTTCATTCCTGTCCTACACCTACCTAAAACACTCAGCTCCTAAACAAAGCTACAGACACAATATGTGATTAGATGGAATTGACCCAAAGCACCAGAATTCTTGCATTGCACACACCGACGCTTGCTTGGAGTTATGTCCCACACCTTCCTCACAATGAAATGAATGAAAAAAATTGCATTTCCGTTTCACTCTTCAGCATTCTAGATGGAAGCAAGCTGTTGCACTGCAGCAACAGTAAATGACTAATTTGGTTTTATGCTTTTATTGAGGGTGGGGGAAGGGGTGACTCAAAGTCATACTAAGCTCTTCTATCTCTCTCAGTGGTGCTCTCCTTTGCCTTTTCATTTGAAACTTCTCTTGATCCTAGGTGGAACACATCTGCAGGATAGAGCCCGCTGACAGGCTAAAGAATTAATTCAAATTGCTTCAGCAAAAGGCTCATGCGTAATGAATACATCTACTGCCCTTGGAAAGATGCAGCAGAGAGTCTGAGGAACTTGGGGATCTCTGCTTTGTAACAAGTAAATGAAGGCAACAACAGCCGAGACTACCTAGAACCTATGAAAACTGGAAGTAGGCATTCTCAAGAAGGACCACATTACAAAATGCTCTTTAGTGATCACGTCAGTGAACTTAATGTAAATCCTGAGATTTCAGAAAGTAAACCAGTCAATCAATAAAAAAGATAAAAAAGGCAGAAAAATAAAGTATTACATAAATTGCTTTAGTGAAAACAGTCTTTAATGTAAAATAATCTTTTCCTCCTTCCTAATGCTAGCATTTATTTAGCATCAGCTCAAGATGTTTGGATTTATTATTCATTCTCCCAGTAAGAAAGCACGTTGAAGAACACTTCATGACTAGACACAGTAAAGGATGTGGTTACACTCTGTGGCTATCGAAGGAAAGCTATAAGCTGAATCTGTGCTTTAGTGTAGGACTGCTCCGTAGTGTCTTAATTGAGTGACAGCAAAAAGCAGAGTGCAAGATAAGGCCTTATGAATATATCAGCAGCAAATTATTAACTAAGGCCATGTCATCCAACAACTGCTGAATTTTTGTGAAGTGCACAAACTCTGAAACAGCAAATGCTTCTGAATATTAAGTGAACCAGAACTGTAAGTTTCAAGAATGATTATCTGCTCCCTTGTGCCCCTGGCACTCCTATTTTACATTGAATATCCTATTGTGTCTCACAGCCTCAGTGCTGGTAGGCAAATACAATTCTTTCTTCCGCTCCATCCAGCCTCTTTAGAGGCTGGATGATTTGCTTCAGTAAATTTTAGACGTACTGATACCAGATGAATTTACGACCTAGTTAATGAGCAAGACAGGCACAAATATATACCTCAGTCATATTCTTCATCACAATTAAGTGGATGTCAAAGGTAGCTATTATGTATTTCTAGTGAATATTAGGCAAAACTCTACCAAATACCTGCACTTGGATACAAGCTGCCCACGCATGCATAAAATCTCTTCATTTCCATAAGCATATAGAACTAAACGCTGCATGCTAGATTCCTCCAAGGAAAAAATCTTGCACTTATTGTAAGTGCACAGAATCAAGTCCTCTACTTTTCTACTAAAATAGTAAGGAAATTGCTCAAACCTGATGACCTCAAAAGTTCTCCACAACAGTAGTGTATCACACATGTAAATGGTACCCAATCGATGCTTATATGAATTGAGAGCAAAAAGTGAAATACTAGAATTAATAAGTGCCTATTTGGATAATATCAGCAATAAGGGTTCTATCCCAAACTAAAATAAGTCATTTTCTTTAACACTCCTATAAATTTGTCTGTTTGTCCTCTAGTCACAGTTCTTTCTCTTTTAGTCTGAGTAATAGTGAAGAATGCAAACACTTCCTGCTATTTCCTCAGCTATTATAAACCACTGTGGTTCAACTGAGGTCAATGGTGCCCCTTTACTATATAGTTTAAGACGCAACTCCTTAATCATCGCACATTTATTAAAAAAAAAAGTTTCAGACAAAAAAAGCATTGTGTAAATAGACATTACATGCTAGAGAGTTTCTTTCACCATTTATGACACCAAACATAATACAGGCTTTCTTGTTTAATTTAGGCCTTAAGAGACCACAAAAATACAAACTACTCCTACACATCAATAAATCACCTACAAGTACTCACTGAACTACAGGGCTACACTTAATGTCCTTGGGTAAATCACGATTTGTAGTGGCCTGTCAACATTAATGCAAAACGATATATGTTGTTGTATTACCACAAAGCAAATGGAAGGTGACAAAACAATTGTTACGATACAAATATTATACCTTTCTGCCTGTAGAAAGAAGGTACTGGACATAAACGTGGTATTTTCAATGCTGCCATATAAAGACCTGCTTGTAGAAGCACCACAAAGCAGATGTGAGTTGTTCAATGGCTTTAAAATATTTTTGGGGGTTGTCATTTCAGATAATTTACAATACTGGTTTGTGATAAATACCCTGATAACAAACGACTAGCATTTGTCTTAAATTCCCATACACAGAACATGCTGAGAGATTTAATAAAACTCTATATTCATTTTTTTGCAGGTCTCCAAAATATCACCTTATTAAGCAATTGAAGTGACCTGTGGCAGAAGCAAAATACATTATAGCTATCTATGATTATCAAATCCATGCAAAATAAGAGTAAAATACATTGTACATTTTAGTGATTATCAAATGCACGAAAATTTCTTGTCTTTTTCAGTTACAGAAGTACTATTTCCATACTGTCTATATCTAATAGCTTCCCACCTTCACAACATGAGCACAGTCTGATACAGAGGCAAAGTATTTTAGTTTGTGCTATCTCAAATACACAAAACTTATCACTCCTGCTTCCTCACTAAATACATAAATCCATAACTCAAGATATATATTCTAAAAGAGTAAATGATGCAGTTTTCAATTGAATGCAGCAAACTCAGTTGTAAAAATAGATATGTGAAACAGGTGAGCAAGGCTCCTGCATTGCTGTGCTCCATCAACTTCTGTGCTCTGAACACCAAATCATAACAGCTTATTTTAAGAACTTGACTTGCACTTTTAATGTACAAATTTACTCTTTTTAAAAGCTAAGCGTTATCAGCATATCTATTAACCTGAGCCAGGTCTTGAAGACTTCACTGATAAAGACATTATTTTACTGAAGTAACCAAGACTAATCTTACTACCCATTACACAAACATCACATATTCAAGTAAAAAGCACTTTTTTTTTTTTTTAAGCCTTGTTCCAAGATATGGGAGGATGAAAAGGTACCCCTCCCTCCACTGATCTCAATCTCTTACCTGTGAGAATTTTTGTACTATTTATGAGCTGTTAAGCTATTTAGGAAAGTTTTTATGCCAAAAAGCTTCCTAATATCTACCAAGCTAGAGGAAAAGCAGTCCTACCTTTTCCAAAATATAGTTTTGAGAGTTACACACCACAGACAGGTCTTCTGAGTTTGTATTTCAAACACAGAGTAATTCCTCACAGTGACAAGGTTATCAAACCACTTGCTTCTCCAAGAATGCAAGACTAGGTGAATATAAACCTAAATTACAGTGAACTGCTGCACTCCAAAGCCTCACAGCTAACTCTGTTTAGCAACTACTCCGTTTCACACAGTTTTGCATACATGACTCATGCACGAAGAGGATGGGCACTGACACTGATAAGTCGCACTGTTTTCAGCCACAACTGGTTGGCTGCTGTAGAACATTTTGCAAGCCACTGTCCCACACAGAGCAGATTTCCTTGAAGTCTGACAGCAGGAAACAAGTCTGGGTGTAGCTGGACAGGCACTCATTGTTTTGAGTTTCCACTCTCTGCAAAGCTAGCAAGTCGTTCAGAGGTCAGAGCCCTCACAATGTCCTGCTAGCGGAGCAGTGCTACTCTATTGCGTGTTTGATTCATCTTTGCAGCTCTTGTGTTTGATTCATCTTTGCAGCTCTTGTAGCTGTTTCCAAGCAGACAAGACATGGGAAGTGTTTAATAACAGAGAAAGCAGGCAGTGGTTTTCAAAGAGAGTAATTTTTTTTTTCTGCACTGCTTTTGATGAGACTTTTTAAAAGGCATTTGAGAAGAGCCTGGAAAATTCTTCCCAGAGGAATAAAAAGTGTAATTTTAAGACATGAACTAGCTCACAGTAACCACAAGGGACAATGTGGAGCACATGCTAATGAACTTTTCACTGTATTAATTTAGACTACTAAAGATTTCTTTAAACAAATCATCAATAAAGGATCTCAGAGTAAATTAACCATATGGTTTTAGGTACTCGACTACACCTGAGGACACCTGGAGCCATTTCTCAACATGAGAACAAAGAATCAATATGAATCCTGGTAAAGTATCATTTTGTTAAATATATGAAACAAAATATTTTGGAAGTGAGCAAGAGAAAAATGCTTGCCATAAATTTTGCATTGAACTTTATGGAATTTCATGTACATTTAACACAAAAAGACAGGTTACCAGTCTTAAAATTTGGCTCTATTAAAAAAAACAAAACCAAACCAAAACATTCTTTGAAACTAAGTGCAGCTGGTTTTTATGGGTTATTAGGCACCTTGGCAATAGTACCAAATTCGTTCAAGTTCATAGAGGTCACCAGACTTGGGAAGTCACCGTTACAGTGGAGTGACCCCTTAAATGCTGGAGAAACAGGCTGACAGGGACCTTGTGGAACTCAACAGACACAAAGTCCTGCACCAGGGATAGAATAACTCCATGCAGCACACACAGCATGGAGAGCAGCTCTGAAAACCATGATGGACATAAAGCTGAATGTAAATCAGGTGCCTGCCTTCAGAGCAATGAGGGCTACCTGCATATAAGCTACATTAGCAAGAGCATCAAAAGCAGGTCAAGGGAAGTGGTCATTTCCCCCATATCATGTCCTGGTGAGGCCACACCTGCACTACTTCATTGAATTTCGACTATCTCAGTACTAGATGGATACTGAAAAAATGAGTGAATCCAGCAGAGCCTGAACTAATAGGCTCAGTGTGTGGAGCATACAAAACATGCAGAAAGGCTGAGGGAGCTGTGATGTTCAGCTTGCAAACGAGAAAACATATCTAAGTGCTGTCTTCAATCACTTAAATGAAAGCTATAGAGAACATGTGAGCCAGACTTCTTGGAAAGGCCAGTGAAAGGCCAAGGTACAACAGGCATGTTTCAACACAGGGGATTATAAATCTTGTGCTTGGAAAAGCGAGCTTCGCAAGAGCAGTCAAGCACTGGAACCATCCCAGACATGCAGTCTCCATCCTCAGTGGACAAAGCTGAGCCACACAAAGTCTTGTGCAATCTGACTTATCTTCAAGATGAGACATGCTTTCTTCACAGGATTGGACTCCATGTGATAATTCATTCTGTGATTGATGTGATTCTCTTCATGGTTCCAATCAAATATGCTACTACTGTTGAGTGTTTCACCTTTTATATATTTTAAGACATGGAGTTCAAACAGAATTTAATCTTATTAAATACAGAGAAGGAAACCTATTAAAGGACAATAGTGAAATACTTTTACTGGTGTTCTTACCTCAGTTTTAGATACATGATTATAAGAATATCAGTAAGTACCCTAAGTGTATAAGTCAGTTTCAATTTTATTTCAAGCTCTCCTCACAGAGAAAAAACTTTTGAAAAAACCCTTTGATTTCACCAGCCATTAAGTGAGCTTAACTGTCAGTCTTTTGAAATGATGGGGCTTGGAGGCATCAGCAGTGAGACACACTAGTAAAAGTTACAGGTTGGGCCTGCAGCTACATTTTAACTTTTCCACACATTCTATCTTAGTGCTTTGGAAATACAGGTGGGCAACCTACCCGAACTGAGGAAGTTCCAGAGTTTCAGGTTTGAATAACATTATTTCCCATATTAAGAGAAAAGATGTAGTGATAAAAGCAAGGATGGTTCCTTCTGCTTTGCATAAAACGACAAAAAAAGTACTGCAGGAGAGGAGGAAGCGGCATAAAATGACCTTGATGACCTCACAAAAAGTTATGGCAGTTAGAAATAATTGAGCTTGGGAAGAAAAATGGGACTAGCCATTCGCTAGAGTGCATCCCAAACGATTTCATTATCTCTGCGTACTGATGATATACGGAGAATTGCATTTTCTGTAGGTCTGCTTTAGAATATAACTTCCATGTTTCACCCACCAAAAATTGTTAGGATCTGCTTATAGTGTGTTGACACAGAATTTTAATGTGCACAAGCTAATTTTTGGCACAAGCTTAAGACTACTATAGGTAAGATAGTAATTTTTTAAACTTTTTTCTTTTAAGCTGTTTTTGCATTAACCAACTGAAGTTCCTATAGAGATGTCCATGAAAAATCAAGAGGCAAAAGACTCGGAATTTGTGATTACACCACCATATACAATGTTACCTGGACCAGTCTGAGCATTATAGGAATTTTAGTGTTCCAGCCTTTCTGACGGAAAAGCCATACAGACATATGCGTACATATATACATTAGCCATGCTTACACATTGGCAAATAGCTTTTAAGGCTCATGTTCAACAGCTATTGCTAATTTATTACCTGCCAATTCTACCACATCATGTGAACAACTCACCGTGAAAGTAATAACACAGGAAGGCAAATGGTCCAGCATATAACTGTCCTAGCTAGATTTTCACTATGCACTTTCACTGATCATTTGTGATGAAAGGAGCTTGGCTGATTGTTGTCAGTGACTATTTTCCAAGTTTGTTAATACAAGTAGCAAAAATCCCCATCCACAAATTGGTAGCTGAAAACACATAAATGTCCTGAATCAAGACAAAACATGACTACAACACAGGTCTGAAGTTCTCTTCATTTCAGTAAACACACCTAAAGCATATATTATGCAGCTAATTTTGTCTCACTCTTAAAAGAGACTGTTAAGCTTGTTTTTAACAGGGCATGAGAGTGCACATTTTTTTCAATCTGCTAAAACAATGCTTCAGTTAAGATTAAGGGAAGATTAAATGCATCACAAGTTATCCCATATATTCGTAAATCACAAAGATAGAAACAAGTAGTTTAACTATTTTTCCTTTTACTTGGTAGAATTAGCAAATGTTTTAACTCACAGTTCCTCTACCCACTAGCAGGGAAGTTTTCTCATCGAAGTCTGACTTAATTTGGTTTTTTTAATGGGACCTATTTGTTGGCACATGTTCAGCCTTCACGTTGCATTCTGTTGTGACTAAGGTTCTCTCTTCTCTAAGAAACATCAACATCCAAAGGCCATCCCAAATCTTGCTGACTTCTCTATTTTTACTTCTATACCTAGCTATCTAAAAATAGGTGGAAGAGCCAATTATTGCAAGGAACTACATTCCATGATGCAAAAATGATATATACATATATATATTAACGTGCTATATACATATATATATTAACGTGCTTCTTATGACTTAAGGGTTATTCAAGTACCTTCTTATGATTTTCAAAAGCTCATGAACATTGACAAGAATGGCAGCTAGAAGAATAGGCACCTTCTGAACATTTCATTGTGTGGCTATATGCGTCTTCAGCTAATTACGTACCTTGAAATAGCAGTCCCTGCATATTTATAACATTTTAGAATACACCTTTGTGAAACCTCAAATATACCACAAAGGCCTATGGGTAATTGTGTAAAGTTCTCTTCTGTTCTTGGGCTGTCTTCTGAACTGGTTCTCCCAGCAGGCACAAAATCATACTTCACACACGGACACTGATATATTTACAGGACTGTGCATGTGGCAGGAATTGCCAGCTGTCAGTCATTCCTCTGCAAGGACCAGGACTTCCAAAGGCCAAAGACTGTCTTTCTGATTCCCCAACCCAAGGGTGACAGCACTGTCTGCACCTTGCCATTCTTGTAGTTGCCAGAAACGGGAAAACCGTCTATCTTTGCTAGGTCCAACTTGCAACAACTATTTGGTTGAGAACCCGTTGTCTTGGGTTACAATATGTAACCAA
>NW_009730829.1:0-571 GCF_000703405.1 Apaloderma vittatum
GCCGTGGCCTGAGGAGCAGTGTCACCAGCCTAGTCTCATCTCAGCCACCTAATCCGGGCCAAGGAGAGCCGTAAAACCCGCCCTGGGCAAACATGAGGCCTCTGAGATTGTCGCTGTGCAGGACCAGCCCCATCCAGGGCTGTGTCCCTGCCTCCTCACTGCCGGGACGAAGCAGAGGGAGGCTGAGTGGCTTTCCCAGCACTTGGGGGGAAAAAAAAGCCTGGATGAAAGGTGCGGAGTCCGGGGGGCTGGAAGGAGCTGGGGCCACAGGAGGGAGGAAATCCTGCTGGATTAGAGCAGCTTTCCTGGCGTCTCACCAGGGCTTGGTGCTGCCTGCTGAGCCAGCAGGATTGGGCCAAGGATGCTGGCATGGCACCACTTGAGAGCGGAGGATTTCGCAGGCGAGGGAGCAGAGGGGTGACGCTGTGGGTCACACACAGGTCTTGCCCCAAGGAATGGCTGCAGATGTCCACAAGAAGAAAGGCTGGCAAGTGCCCAACGGGTCCCTGGCACCAGGAGATGGGCAGCATACGGAGCGGTCTGAGAGCCCCACGCCAGGGCTGGCGCAGGG
>NW_009730830.1:0-36721 GCF_000703405.1 Apaloderma vittatum
GATGTCCCACCCAGGGATGTTCTGCACAGGGATGGTGTCCTGCCCAGCAGTGACCTACACAGCCACGTCCCACACTGTAATAGTGGTGAAACACTATTTGCCCAGAGAGGTGGTGAAGGCTCCATGCCTGAAGACATTCAAGGTCAGGCTTGATGTGGCTCTGAGCAACCTGATCTGAATAAAGATGTCTCTGCTCATCACAAGGAAGTTGGGCTAGATGAGCTTTAAAGGTCTCTTCCAGCCCAACACATTCTATGCTTCTATGTCCTGGATGTCTGTCAGAGCGATGTTCTGTACAAGGATGTCCTGCATTGCCATGTCCCACGCAGCCATAGCCCACGCGGTGGTGCCCCAAATCACAGGGACCTGCACCACCCTGACCCACAATATGCCCCACAGTGGTGTCTCCCACAGTGATGTCCCTCACAGCAATATCCCATGTGCTGATGACCCTCACAGCAGTGTTCACACTCCAGTGACCTGCACAGCAATGTCCCACACAGTGATGTCCCTCCCACACAGCAATGTCCACACAGCAATGTCACACAGCCATGTCCTGCACAGCGGTGGCCCTCACAGCACTGATTTGCCCAGCAATGTCCCACATGCCAGTGCCCTGCACAACAGTGACCCACACAGCTGTGCCAGAGTGTCCCCATCTGCCTCCACACAGCCCAGCAAGTGGGGACAGCCTGGGGCCACCAGCCATGGTTTATTGGTACAAGCACTTTCTCATGTCAGGCCACATCCCACACAGCCAAGAGCATTTTCTTGCTATGTTTCTCATTTTTCCTTTCCCTTTTTTTAAATTTTTTTTCTTCAAGTTCAGTTTCCAGAACAAATAAAAGAAGCTGTACTTTCAGGTGCATAAGGAAAGCAGAGTGGATCCACAAGTAACTTTGTAAACTATAAAGATTTGAATTCTGGCTTTCAGTTATCTCCAGTCCTAAGAGGTTTTCAGGATTAATAGGACCTGATCATTTTAGCTACAATCAGATCCCAAAAGTAAGTAGTGAGGTGACTTCAATCACATTGTAGCTTTGCACACTTCGATTTGCTTTTTTTTAACTACTAAGGTGAGAGACATCTGGCCTCACAAATCTGCCCACAGATGGGAGGTAACAGTCTATTATATTACCTGCTATGTGTGCGTACTTGGACCCCCTGAGATAGGTCAGGCCAGCCAGAGTTTAATTTCTCCTAGCCATCACAAAGTTATGCTGTTAAAATGTTTTCTAAATCCCGAAGGATTGGGTCTGCGCTGGTATCCAGTGTGCCACTAATGAACTCACTGGCATGTTGCCAGTCTAAAACTTGAACCCGTGAATAGTGAACATCGGGGGAGTTCCTGCAGTGGATGAGAGGAGAGCAGGACTTGTGGCCTGCCTTGGTGAAACATGATGTGAGAGCAGGAAAAATGTTTTTCTTTCCTTTATTGGATTCTTGTGATTTGCCTCAAAGACAAAATATTAGCAAATTGATGTAGAAACCACCTTTATAAGTAGATAAATCACGTACAGATGACTTATGCTAAAGAGATAACTCAGTAAAACTTGGATGAATTTGGAACAGATTAAAAGAGTGGCTTTGTCTCAGTGGATATGTTTACAGAAAAACAAGAAAGTATGTCTGCAATGGTCTAGTGAAAGAAAACAGAACACAAATGAAAAATGCTAAGATTTCTACTAGACGCAGTAGAGCAGATTCTTCAGAGCAACCAGAAAAAAGAATCTTCATTAAAGGAAAGAACAAACTCATCCCATCTGTTCCAGAAAATACTTTTTTTTTCCCTTTTTGTTTAGTTCCTTGTTATTAGGAGTAGCACTAGGTGACTTGTAAGAAGGGCAAAGAAACACGGTGGTGTGTTCTCAGGCAATGAAGCAGCTTTGAAACCCCTACATGCAATTCCAGCAAAATAGGCAGAGATTTCTTTCTAATTTGACATGACATGTACCACAGAAAGTAGATGTTGCTCCTGCCATGCCATTAGTTATCTTTTTGTCATGCAGAGAACTTTACCAGAAAAAGCTGCCTTGGGCTAGGCTGATATAAAAGGCTTGTGTTGGTAAGATAAGGGAACTGGCAGAGCACTTGCTCTGTCTTCCTTGTAAGCCACAGAGGAGCATTGTGTGGAACAGAGGCCATCCGTTGCCTGTCCCACAAGTGTCCTCAGTGCCAAAATACTTCTTCTTAACCCCAAAAGTGAGGAGAAATCTCAGGGCTGTATTGTTGCCCTCTGAAAATCAGGTGTTGCTGCTGGCTCTGATATTTTGAAAACTGTGGTCTAGCTCAGGTTGCCAGCCATTTTTGTACTTTTCTGCCATTTCTGCCCTATTTTAGCTTTGAATACTCAAAACTCAAGTTCCCAAACTGCAGTATTATATGGTAGGACGGGAACAGAAACCAAGACTGTGAAGCATATTTTTCGTCTAATTTCTCCGACACGTAAATGATTCCAATGAGTCTAGTTCTATTGTTTTTTATTTCACACCAAAGTGTTCCCATTGCCTTACATGGAGTTTTCCTTGGTTTATAATACCATGAAGACAAAACTGAGCCAAATGAGCTCGAATGGTAAGTTAGAAAGAGAACTAGTCTCTGTTATTTACCATGCTTGCCAACTCTATTATTTACCATGGTTATTTATGATCTCTCTTTCTAAAGCACGTAAAGCAGAGTCAGATTCTCACTCTGTCCATTCTTACAGTGCATGTCTATCCATAATAGTAGGCAGAAGAAGATGTCCACAACTGGGAAAAGTTTCAGTAGGGAAAAAAATAAATGTTTGATAGTAAAATACTTCTATTTATTTTTGAAGTTTAACTTACAGCTGCAGTGACTTTGAGGACCTGATGTAAGGACTATTCAGCTCAACTTCAAAGTCTCTTTCAAATACTTCATCTGTCAGCCCGCAGTGTTCCACATGCCCACACCTCCTCTTGAGAATACTCTCTGGAAGGTCCTAACTTGCACAAATAGACTTAATTTTTCTTTGCTGCTAGGAGGTTAATCCGATGGCAACAAAATGAGAAGACTTCAAAGATCCTGCAGGGAATTTATTTTTCTTTTAGAACCGTGTTTGCGCACAGCTCTATTTATTTTACAGAAACACCCTTCTGAAAGCAACCTGCTTACTTTTTGTATCGAGACGACACGGTAACTGATGTGACTACAAAGGCTACAGGCTGTCTCCATCCTGCTACACGGGGTCACGCTTCCGGGAAGCACCTCAGTCAGCTACAGCCTGAGTTTCCCCTCTTCTGAAAAAGTAGATTTTCTCCTGATAAAAAGTAAAACTTGCTAAGGTGAATAACCAAATCCTAGTATTTGCTATTGTAGCTGACAGCATGAAGCAATAGCAACATTTTGTATGTAAGAAAAATGAGGAGTAATTTGTCTTCGCTAATGATCAGCCCCTGTAAGAACACAGTAGATAATACATAAAAGAAGGTTTCTATAGCTTCGTAATCCGTGCTGTTACACAGAAAGCATGATGCTGTTTCAATGACTAGACTGAGTTGTTCAGCATCGAATCGCCCATATGAGAGCATGCTGAGTACCTGACTGTATTTGAGAGAGGTCATTTGCTCTGCCAGCAACCTTCCCCTTCTACCCACCTTGCCCTGACAGTCCTGTCAGGTGCAACCCTGGCATAGGCGACATACGGGCTTGCTGTGTCTCATTTTCATCCATTGATTTTGGTTGGAGCTGGTAACGATGCAAGAAATTGCTTGAACTCTAGAGGTGAGGGGGAATGTATCAAAGCTATCTATAAGGATACTTTGAGATGATTTTTAAAGGCCTTCACCCTTCCCTGTAAGTTAATGAAGAAATGTCCAAGTGCTGAGATAAACACAGAGCTGTTGTCGAGCTTCCATGAAGAAAAAGGCAAATCTGTATGTCTAACCTACAGGGCTGGAAAACATCCTTTTCTTGTTGCTTTTGTTTGTTTGGTTGTTTGGATTTTTGTTTTTGTTTTGTTTTGTTTTGCCCTGAGTTTCCCTTTTTACAGGTTCAGGGAGCTGAATTGAAGTGAAGAACTGGAGGCAGCACAGGGAATGGGAGGTAGCCCAGGGCAGAGTGTGCAGAGGGCAGCAGATGTGCCACCACTAGAAGCAACTAACAATGAGACTAGCTCAGCTAGCACACGTGGTAGAACATTCCCCATACTCTGTCTAGGCTACAACTACATCTTATGTATGAATAATTGTCTGACTATTTATGGAATAGTGGTATCACAGTCACAAGTACATTTTCTCATTAGTTCTTAGTTTATCCTAATTCTAAATGCTATTATATTCTAGAATTATCATCATGATGTCATTCCAATTTTCATTTGTCTTAGTGATGCTGAAAACAGTATTCCCCAAGGACCACTCGCAAGGAAGCCTGCTGAGTACCTGGCTGTGTCTGAAGTATTTAGAGTGTAACCAGTGATGCATGAACTGATGTGTTTTCTAACTCCTGGTCCTGAAAAGTCAGCCTGTTATTCAGACAGTTTGTCCTGGTTCTTCAGGCCAAATAGGACAGTAGTACTTTCAAAGGCTTTGCTCAGATGTGAAGGCATTCGTGATGTGTGAGGAATACAATTCACTTGACTCCTGTTTGTTAATTATCTTCCTGCAGGGTTTATCAGGTAGTTTTGGCACGTGATCAAACAGAATAAGAAAAAGTGGCAGTTTAACATAAGCACTTTCCAGAGCAGAACTGCCTCTTGTTAAAGAAGCATTCCTTAATACTTTCCTTAATATTTTCCTGTTTCTCCTGCTTTTGGATTATTTGGTTTGGTAGTTACAGATCGCCTCTTTTTCTTTAGTCATGCATCATTATTACCATTTTAAAGGTAGGAGAAGATGATACTGAGAGATTAAGGCCCCTATGCAGCAAAACACTTAAGCACTTTCGTAACCTGAGGCACACAGTAACCCAACTGCAGGACTCTTCACTTGTTCCAAGTTATTCAGTCTTGGAAGATTTACTGAACCAGGTCCTCCTCATGTGCCCGAGGGCTCCCTGAGAGGCAGCTCCCTCGCTCTCAGCTGTGCCTTGCAGCCACCAACATCTCCTCACACAGCCCCAGAGCACCCACCTTATTCTGCCAGATCTAGAGCAAACATCAGCCACGATTTAGGCCCAGTCAGCTTCTTTTCCAGCAGGATATAAAGCCAAAGAGATGAATAACTGATCCTCAAATACATTATTTAAATTCATGCAAAAAGCAGCTAAGACTATTTATTTCTCATTAACTCCAGATCAAATTTGCCCTGCTGTTTTCAAGTATAACTGGTATTAGCGTAGTCCAAAACTCTGTCAGATTATTTCTTTCCCGGTCATCATGTCCAGTAGCAAAGATTTGGCATCTTGGAGTTCGTGGGTGATTTTGATGACAGTGCATTTTGCAGAGAAGAGTGCAGCTCCCTCTCCTGCAGCTGATGAGCATTCTTTGCTAGCAGGAAAAAACACACTTTTTTTTTAGTCAATGAAGAAAAGCAGGAATAACAATGAGTTTATGAAATTAGAGCACTAAACTGCTGAGAAAGAGAGTAATTTTTCTGATCATAATCCTATTTTTAAAATCTTCTGCCAGTCTTTCCACTGGTCTGATGAAAAGGTGGATTTTGCTGACTTGAGTAATTTGCAAGTAAATGATGATTCTGGTGTACACTGGCTGGCAGAGGAAATTGTTTATATAATTCTGGGCTTGCTAATAACCCTCTTCATAGCTAGAAATGGTGCCAGAGAAGCTGCTGGCTATGTAAAAATGCTTTCCCATTTCCTTGCCTTTATTGTTTTCTGTCACAGCTTGTTTTTTTTTAATTAGTACGTGAACTATTTTTAGTGTCTCTAGACAAAAATGCATTGTTCAGGCTAAAATGAGGCCAGGTACCATGAAAATGCATTCAGTAAAAAACATTTAGAGCCAGCGTTTGTCTTTGGCTATGTGCAGTGAAAGTTAGCGTGCTTAGTCCAATTAGTTACAGCCTTGTCACTTCACGTAAGTGAGTGTAATTGTGTCAGTGTACGGCGCAGATTTTGGCTTTCAGGCTGCAGAGAAATACTGTGAACCACACACAGCTAGCATCTGCAGCATCTAGAATATTCTAAATTATTTTGTCTATCCAAATTCCATGCATAACTTGCTGTTTAAGAGTGGAACAACCAACAAAGCTTTTGAGTCAGATGATGGACTTAGGCAAATGTGATTTCTGATAAGGCATCTCTTTGTAACTCATCTAACCATCTCTAAGAGATCTTAGAGGCCCTACAGTGTAGGCAGACCTTATGCTACCCTGAGTTTTACCCATGTGTGTACACACACATGCATGCACCATACAGTGAGATTTTCAGTCTAAAGCAAACAGAAAAAGCTTTTCCATATTTAACAGTGTTTAACCCTGTCATACCAGTGACTCACAATATCTGGCATACAAAAGTTTACTTTACTCAGTCATCTTAGAAGCAGCCCACAGAAGAGGTACGCAGGTAACAAGCTGATAACCACCAAAGTGCAGAATCGCTTTCAGGGAGAAATTGGGCATTGGTTTAGAGACTGGAAATAATGGAGAAGTCACTGGATCCTACAGTAATCCAGATAGCCATTTCCATAGGAGTTCAGCCATGTTTTCAGCCTCCCACCATCCTGCCAGCAGTTTAATTACCAAACCTATTGTAATCCACTAGTGATCTGCAGCTGGAGCGGGACGTGGCTGGATGACAAAGAGAAAGTGAGAGGATGAGCTTCAGTACTTGGCTTGGTTAAAAGGGCTGCTTTAGGCCCACCATGGCCCACTCTGGTCTTTCAACACCATGCGATTTGAGTATATTCTTCTACCTACGAGTACTAGGATCAGGAACTGAAGGTCACATAAAGCTGAAAAACAAATTAACTCTGCAGACTTACATCAAGAGCCGGATCTAGTCTAGGAAGATACCTCCACTGCCACCATGACCTCCAAGGCTTCTCTCAGGAGATTCTATTCAGCTGTCTTTAGGACTGCATCATCCACCAAATGTGACTTGCTTCTTCTAACTACCACCTTCTCCATTTTGCTGCTTCTGCCTGTGGCGTAGCCAGGTGCTGCCCAACAGCCCTTTGTACTCCCTGTGCTTGTAGCGTGTGATGGATTTGTGACATATGGGCTGAACGGGGAGAAATTTTCTGCCAACGCTCTGAATGACTTATCACCTGATATACCCCCATCTCCAGTTTCAAAGGTTTCCCTTGGGGAGGTAAGTGGCCTCTCCTGGACTGGCAGAGCAGTGTACGTGAAGGGCCTGGGAGCGTGTTGAAGTTTTCTTCTCACTTATCCTTCTGGGAGGACTATTATGCGCTTCTTTTTTTTTGGGCTACCAGTGACAGATACTTTTTTATTTATAGAAACACTAACTGGAAGTGCAGGCGGGAGCAGTGATCACTGAATCAAAAGGCCCTCCCACCAAAATGTAAATATGTTTGAGTGCTTTGCAGTTACACTTAAAAAACCTATGTATTTTTTTAAAGGTAAATAATATAAACTTTAAAGGAAAGGTCAATTTCAACTTTCAGCTGGCATTGCTCCATGTGACTTACATGGAAATATGATATTTTACATGGAGATCTGTCCTTCCATGTTTTGCCTAGTTTATACACTTTTAAATTTCTGGAATGCTTTTGGGCTTCTTCCCGGTGTTCTTCCTGATGTGTAACACTTGCATTTCCTTTCCTTTTTCTTTTAAAAAGAATTTTCACTTATTATTGAAGAGATTTGGAGGAGCCTTTCTCCCAGGTGGCAGCTGCAAGCTGTGAATGAGAGCAAAAGCTGAGGACAAGTAATGAGAAATATTTTCTGTTGAGGTGTTGAGTTTAAGTGCCTCCAGTTCAGACTCTAGACACAGGATGGATGCATGTCTTTCTACTACTGCCTCAACAGTAACAGCACCAAGCCTGACCTGGTGCACATGCTGCCAGGGTGCATCTTTGTCGTCTAAATCAGAGATT
Source organism: Apaloderma vittatum (assembly GCF_000703405.1). Taxonomy (NCBI): domain Eukaryota; kingdom Metazoa; phylum Chordata; class Aves; order Trogoniformes; family Trogonidae; genus Apaloderma; species Apaloderma vittatum. Next base: position 7,979 of record NW_009730830.1, read on the forward strand.
AACCCAAGTCTAGAGACACACAACTGCAGATTGTAATTTTGATGTGAAAGAGTGACATTTCAGTTCCTTCAATGGTACAAATGGGTTCTAAGAAGGTAGTAACTAGCTTCTAGACCTTCCCAGTGCATTTGCTTTCCATTCCCACCCAGGTTTCCATGAGGCTTTGCACAGGCCAGATAATCTCCCTGAATAACTGTGAGGTATTTAGGGGCCATTTTAATGAGCTAAACCTTTAGATGACCCTTAAGAATCAATTAACGATTTACTGTGGCTGCATGGAAGAAGAAAGGTGATAAATGTGGCAAGATTTCACACTCCTTTGGGGCAGGTGGATGGCAAAGGGAGGTACAGCCCTGAAGTCAACCGAAGCCAGCCCACATTTGCCGGTAGCAAATGAAGCAGAACAGCCACCATATCAGCCAGTGCCAACAAGCACAAGGGCTTTTCCCACCCAGGAAACCTACTTGTCCACAGGCCTGAATTTATCTCAATAGCTCTGTCTAAATGTATGCATTATATGTGTAACTGCATAATATTAAATTAATTTTAGGGCTACATTTTGTCTTGATTTGTTTATATCTTTCTCTTAAATGGCTTTTTTTCCTGTCTAGCTTGAAGATGTGAGTACTTCAGCTGTATTTCTATCTCTCTCTGGATTCCTATATTGGCTTAGTTACAAAGTAGAGGTCTCAAGGGTGGAGGATATCCACAGTTAGGCCTCTCTGTCTGAAACATGTTTATCAATTCCTTGTACAATTATCTGCACATTAATTTGACTGTAGACCAGCACAGCATGCCTACAAGTTTAGTGTTGAAATTCTTTACAACAATTTTCTGTTCAGCTAGAGATATAATGGAGAGCAAAATTAGATACAGCGCACTTAGCTCATGGAGACGCTTATATTTCACAAAGGTGAGCAATCACTTTTTTCATGGGATCACATGCTGGTTTTATTCGCTTCTTGTCAAACTCACAGAACCACCTTCCTGCTCCACTGACCATATATCAATGCAGAATGGGCTGCCAGCAATCTGATAGTGGATTTAAATTGAACTGAAGGATTAAAATTTGGTAAATTTTTATACACTGTAACTACATTAACTCCAAAAAGAATACACTGTAGGGACTAAGAACACCTACACTATTCAGGCCACCCATTCATAACCATGCTTTCTGGCAGACAGTATCAGTCTTGCAGAGATGTTTTTGTTCTTCCAAAGCAATCAAGAATACTGCAGTCACTCATATGGAAATTTTGAATGCCTTCAGATTTACAGCATTAGGAAAAGGTTTGACAGCACCAAGTGTTTAATCTACAAAGGGATTATAGTTATCTTCACAGCATGCACACGTTATTAATGTTAATGGGAACTGCACCTCTAAGACTCGCCCTAAAGTGCTGGCTGTAAATAGCATCCCAGTAGGATAATTAAAAGTCTGGTAGAAACACCGCAAGTTCCAACAAACATTTTCTCCCAGGGTAAGTGATCAGAGAATTTGGAATTGGAAAAAATAATCAGCAGTTTGCCTGAGATGGATAGTGCATCCGTTTTACAAGCAAGCTCCTACACAAAGGCTTTTTCCAGCTTAGGTAAAATTTTACTTGGTATATTTTGTTCTATGTTTCTTAGCCTATTTGTTTTTTCCTTAATTTCTGCAATCCTACTTGATCCGATGTTCATTGCTGGGCTATGTTTGCAACCATTATTGTATCAGGATTGCCAGTTCCCATTTCTATTTCTCCCACGCTAACTACAGGGAAAAAACATTAAAGCTGTTAGCAGAATTGTATTCCCTTTTTTTTTTCTTTTATTTATTTGATCCCAGGCTTAACAGAAATTCATGTTTCATCACTGGGACACAATTATTAGAAAAGAATATATCTGCCAAAACTAACTCTGTCTTCTAGTATTATGGGGACATCAATAGATAAGTACAACAAAACTGATCCATCTCCTTTTCTTATTTTGCAGAATAATGATGAAGGTGAAGCTAGGAATGAAATCAAAATAATCATTTAATACCCTAAGGAAACCAAACTACAGTGTCAGAGGAAAATAACCTAGAGCCTCTAGATTTGTAATGTTCCATAAGTTATCCGATTTTGAGATGAAAATGTTTGCCCAAGAGGCCTAGTAAGCCATGGGAATAGTTTTTCTAATACACAGAGGTTTTAAAGTTTTAAGTAACATTATAGACCTTGACAGATTCTCAGTTGGTCTAAGATGTTCACAGAGAGGCCCAAAGCTTATCCAGTAAACTTTGAATCTCCATCACTGACAGCAAGAGATTTCAGATTTGGTGTCCACCATTTCCTTGTTTTGGCTTAGGAGAAAAAAATTCCCAGCATATTCCTGTGTGCGCATGTTTAAATGTGTGCATGAGATGAGTGCCATAGCACAGGCTATAAAATAGTTCAAACAAAATGGACTTGGTTATTTATGGGGAAAGGAAAACTAGTTTGGAAGTGATGCCACAGTCAGCAGCTGATTATATTGCAAAACATTAGGCTTTAAGCAGATTTTTCTAGTTTTTCTAGAGGAGAAGACAGTTTCTTAACATTTTCAGCCTGGCATGCATAAAAGAGCCTCTATCCTGTTTTCTGAAAATACTTATGGAAAAAAAAAAATTTCTTTACTGTGTTACTTGGTTTCTTGACCTTAAAAATCAACTCCCACCCTCTCTGGAAATGTCTTGGTAAAACAAGATGTGAACACTTCCCTTAAGTGGGTTTTCATTTGTCTACATAACAGGACTTACACAAAAAGCAGATTAATCACTCCACTGAAATCAGTGTCAGAAATTGGATCAAAATGTTAGGAATTAGATCAAAAAAAAAGACAAAAGTTGGGTTATACTTCTTTATACACCATCCGATTTAAAAGTGTACGATCAGTACTGTCCTGCAGGATCACTAAATCCCAGCAGCCTCTCCCAGGCAAGGAAGGATACTATAAATGGCCTTTTTCTGTCAGTAAATTCAAGTTTACAAGGGGTTCTAAGAAGGTTGCAGCTGGCTATACACAATTTTTACACAATCCTCATCACAGCATGAGCTACAGAAGAGCTTGAAACCATCTTGACCTCAAGGTGAAGTGGCCTTAGAAAGAAGACCTTTACCTTCAAAAGAATATAAGCGAAAACTACCAGCATTACTCTACTACTCATAGACCCAGACATCATCCTCCAGCCCTGCACAGCACTAGCATCCCTGCTGCTACCACCCAGCACGTGAACTGACAGTCTGCAGAAAAGAAGGCTCCGAGGAGACCTTATTGTGGCCTTCCAGTATCTTAAGGGGGCCTACAAGAAAGCTGGTGAGGGGCTTTTTAGGATGTTGGGTAGTGATAGGGCTAGCGGGAATGGATTGAAGCTGGAGATGGATCAGTTCAGATTGGACGTTAGGAAGAAGTTCTTCACCATGAGGGTGGTGAGACACTGGCACAGGTTGCCCAGAGAGGTGGTGGAAGCCCCATCCCTGGAATTTTTTAAGGCCAGGCTGGATGGGGCTCTGGGCAACATGGTCTAGTGGGAGATGTCCCTGCCCATGGAGGGGGCGTGGGAACTAGATGATCTTTAAGTTCCCTTCCAACCCTGACAGTTCTATGATTCTATGGTTCTATTTTCTTGATGCCTCTGGTGTCACTTGCCCCTCCAGCACCTGCCTAGCACACATGCTGCTCCTCTTCTTCAGCCGGTTAGCTCAGTCGGTTAGAATGTGGTGCTGATAACACCAAGGTCGTGGGTTTGATCCCCGTTCGGTCCCCATGTGTTGCCTGATCTAGTTGAGAGGCATCCCTGCCCATGACAGGGAGGTTGGATTAAATGATCTCTAAGGTCCCTTCCAGCCTAGGCCATTCTATGATTCTTTGCAGAGGCCATCTGGAAGCAAAGCTCTAATGCTTAGTATAATCCCATCTTTTTTCTGAAATGAAACTCTGGGAAAGAACAGACACATCCTTCACAGGATAGTGGTCAAGCATTGGAAGTGGTTGCCCAAAAGGGCTGTGTTTTCACCACCATCTTTGGAGATACTCAAAATTAAATTGGACAAGACCTCAGGCAACCTGATGTAACCTTAAAGTTGTCCCTGCTAGATGACCTCTGGATGTCTTATTAGACTAGTATTACTTTATGATTTTAAATACAGCTTTACTCACAATCAAAGTAATACAATATGTCTGCAGCGATAGGAATTGAGGAGTATCCCTTTTACAGCTTGTGACATGTTTAGTGACCTTGACTGTATTCTCTTTCACAGCCACTAGAACTTAGTCAAAACAATGATGTTTATATGTTGCTTGGACTTGCACACTACATACTCAGTATTTTACAGAGGGTAAATAGAGATATTTAGACCTTGCCCACACTGTTCCTTTGGAGTGCACACTCTATGAAGAGAAACAGGCAAAACAGAGAGACAGGATCCTGCTATACAGTGACAAAGGACAGAAACTGCAGATGCCTAGTGAACATTAAAAAGGAATATAATCTAAGTATTAGCTTAGCAAAGGATTTGTCTTATAAGGGATTTGAATTGCTCAATTATTTATCAAGCATATAATTGCTTTCTGATGAGAAAAAAAATAATTGTTTTCCCAATAGCAGATAGCCTAATAAGTCTGAACTTCTGTGTTTTCGATTGCTCACATCAAACAGCTAGTTATGTATCTGGACTTGACAAGTCACTTACACATAATAAACAGTTAATTTTTACTTCACTGCCCCCATTTTGTTCCTTTACAGTGGCAAAGTAAAAGACACAGCACTACTCATTAGGCACTTGCCCACACTGATAAATCAATGTCCTTTCTGTTCCACAAAAGAGTTTCATGTTATACTGTAGAAAATCTTAATATTATTCTTACTTAATTTTTCAGGCTCTGATTTTTTGCTTAGTATCAAGGAAGGTAGTGGAGAACTTGGCTTTGTGACACAGAAACTCTTAAAGCAATGACTTAAGATTTTCTGTGAAATGTATACAACTCTGCTGCAATAAGTAACAAAACTTTGTGTTGGTAGCTGTTTCAGACTCTTAATTTGATTCCTAATGGAAATCTTGTCTTTAATACAAAATTAATTCATTTAGCCAGGGGGAAATGAAATAAAGACTGAATTAGCACCTTAAATGTCTGTAGATACAAACAAAAGCTTGAAGTTCTGCATTCTGGTAGCATCAAGAAGCCAATGCTGAGCTAGATACTGCCATAGTTGGAAAACAGATTTTTACTATAATTGCATTCACTTTTACTAGAGTATTATAAAGCAGTCTTAAAGAAGAAAAATATATCTAGCCCTTGGACTTTCTGCTTAACATCTTTTTCTTTTTCTTTTTTCTTTTTTCTTTTTCTTTTTCTTTTTCTTTTTCTTTTTCTTTTTCTTTTTCTTTTTCTTTTTCTTTTTCTTTTTCTTTTTCTTTTTCTTTTTCTTTTTCTTTTTCTTTTTCTTTTTCTTTTTCTTTTTCTTTTTCTTTTTCTTTTTCTTTTTCTTTTTCTTTTTCTTTTTCTTTTTTTTTCTTTTTCTTTTTCTTTTTCTTTTTTTTTTCTTGTTTTTTAATGGCTTATTTTCAAGCAGCTGTGCAAGCAGATCCAACTGCTCTGAGATTGCATAATTGCCAGTGGTAGTGAGAAAGACCTGGTGGGCACACACAACTGGAGCACAGATGATTGCACAGGCATTTTTGTTGGCAACTTGACATAGCACTGGATTAAGACACCACTTGTAGAAAGCATACTGTGATGCTGAATATGTCTTGGCACTAGAAATACTATTGTGTTTTAAAGATAGTGAGCATACCGCTTTATATGCTATTCATCATGGTGCCATATTTGCCCTTAAATCTACACTGTTTTAACTTGTCGTATTAGGTCTGTATCCCTTGCCCAATAAACTCACTTTCTTGAATAAATTAAAAAAAAAATAGCTTGCTAGCTTCAACTTCTGTTAAATGCTTAATTTAACTTGATAATTTCAGCTCCTCTTAACCATAAACAGAAACACAGCATTCAGTATGACTTTTGAATACTTCACAGCAAAGCCAATAGGAGAAGTTCATCCTGGTGAGGAGGCAATAAGAAAAAGATTTGCCCATGTCAGCTGGCTTCTAAAGACCCATCAAGTCCAAAAGGCTTATGAACTCCAAGAATATCCAGGTTTCAGTTTTGTAGCAGAGTACCCTCTCTTCCCTCAAACAAACACTTGGGCAAGCTTAGTATTTTATTGTTTGAGTCAGTGATAACCAATTTTGCAATCTGATTTCACTGAAACTCTGAGCAGACAACATACTTGTCTTTCATTTTAGTGAAAAATCTGACTGGACAAGGCTGTTTCCTGCTGGTTTATCACTTTTTGCACCAGAAGTATGGGTTTGGCATTTTTCCATTCAGCTTCAATGAAAATCAAGAACAAGCTCAATTAAGGCATTGCCAGCTCTTGTAATTTCATCACAAATCTTACTACTTATGTTTTTTCTTAAAGCCTCAAGATTCTAGCTGGGAGAAAGCTAAAACCTTTCTATTTTCTAAGAATCTCCCCTTGCATTGAAAGCAAAGGTTCTGTCTTTTTTTGCCTGCAGACAAGGTACAAAGAAAGTGACACAACAGTAGTTTTGGAGTTGAAAACTCTGAAACATATCCGACTCCCAAGTCAGATATGAACGACTCACCTTTCTTTTTCTTTTTCATGGCTTTTATGCCATTTCAAGGCTATGAGGATTATGTTCTTGTTTCTTGTTTGCAGTTGCAAACTTTCTTTAAGTTTCCTGCAATGTAACAGGAAAAAACATATGTATCTTTTACCAGTTTTCAGTGTGACCTATCAAACTGAAAAAAGTTGGTCTGGGATTTGCAAAGCTGCTTCCAAGTTTTGGATAGCTAATAAAAATAAAAGGAAGTGGTGCAGATGAATGAAATTGCTTTTGTGTCAAGGGAAGCATGTTGTTCAAGTAATACCCAAGTTGTTGATATTTTTAGCTTATTGCAGCATATTTTTTTAACCCTAGGTCACTGAGATTGGTAATCTGTAAGTACTACAAAGGAGTTCTTTGAAACTACTAGCTTTCCAAAAGTTAAGTATTGCTGTTTGTTCTGTTGAAGATACTTCTTCTGATAGTAAAATTTCCACATTCAGGGAATATCATATGTAATGATGTAGATAAATAAAAGAAAATCCTACCGTACCTGTGAAAATGCAGCCATTTAAATGTTAATATTGGGAAAAAAAACCCCATAGAAATTATTTTATCATACTATGATGTTATTAGAAACAATGTACAGCTCACAATCTCTTCAGCATTCCGGTTTTAAAAACTGGAGCATGCACAAAATATTCAAGAGCACAAGCTAGAAGTGAAAAACCAGTATTTTGAACATTATCCATTGTTATTTCCCACATCTATTTGACCTATTTATCAATTGACCCACAGCCTGGCAAGGAATAAAAGTTTATTACTTCCTATCTTTAGGTATTCCCCATAAATTATGCAGCATCATAATCCAGGGAGCACTTTGCTTATCCAGTAAGTGGGCAAACTTGGCTGACTATTTCACACGCCTGTCATGAGATATCTCTGCCATTTAATTTATGCAAAATGGATGCAAAGAAAAGCTAATGACATGGTTATGCAACCAAGCTAAAATTATTAGTCAAATGCAAATATTTATTTTTATATTTCTACAAAGTAAATATTGCTATGAAAGTAGAACACATTCATGGTTCCGTATTATATATTTAATTCAAGGTCTTTAACTCATTCATACCTGACATACACACCGTCAGGTGATTTATGAAACTGAAGACATTCATTTAAATTAAAACCTGACAAACATGACTCTGTTGGGTTCTCACATTTTCAGCCTTTAAAAATGAGCTAGTAAAAATGTGGGTCACTCATGTTTGCTTTGATTTGTCCTGCTGTGGTTTGAATCTATAAAAAAGTGATTTTTCAGGTGAATCAAATGGCCCGGTTCTCTCAGACAGAAAATGGCATAAACCAGCTCTGAGGGGGTAGTTCTGCCCTCTTCATGGCCCCGGTATTTGCTTTCACTTTCTGCATTGTCCCCACCTCAAAATGTCTTAAATTACCCACAATACGCGTTGGTGATCCACCACATTGAAAAGATCATTTCCACTTGAAAGTCAGGAGTTAAGGAAACTTGATTCCAGAACCTACAAGAGATTTGTTAATTTGTGAATGAAACACCGTGAGACTTTCAGGCAATCATAAGTGAAGTCTGAAGCAGTAGGGATGGAAAGGAGCAATGATAGGAAAGCTGGCTTCAGCCAACCTTTGGATTCATCTCACTGGGAGCTTCACCTGCCCCAAGTTGAAGTTCTGGAAGGACTCTCAAGCAGCAAGGCTGCCATGGCTCCCTTCTTGCAGAGGCACTGCCACCCTGACCCCCAGTGAGCCCACCCCAGGCTGTCAACAAGCTTTCTTCTCTGCCTCTCCCTTCTCCAGCTTGTTTTGCCCTCTGTACAGGTCCCAGTGGCACATGGAGAGTGGCAAGCACATCCCCCTGGGGCTCACTTGCGGGGTCTCTAGCCCAGGTGTGTTTCTGTCCTTCCGTTGACAAGGAGAAATGGTCCTCAACCCTTCTCTTTTTCTTCATCCATCCCCTTCCTTTAGTCACACATGCTGCACAAGTAGGGAGGTACAGGAGGGTGTCTGGCCGTTTTGTGTGAGGGAGTTCCTGAGAAGATGAGAGATGAAGAAAGAAATCTTGTTCCTCTAGTTTCTTAAGAAATCTTTTTGCACTTGCAGCACCTGAAACCTTTTCATATTCATATCCTCACCTAAAGTTTCATTAGGTCCACCAGCCCCAGGAACATCATGGACCTCCTTCAGCATCTGAACTCCACCTTCTCCTCATCTCAATAAACCTCCTTTGCTCTGGCTTCCAAGCCAGGCTGTGCGTAACCCAAGGGAAGCATTATGTCTGCAAAGCAAAGAGTGGTGTCCTGATGGGCCAGGCTCAGAAGAACTCTCTCCCTGCTGACCAGGGAGACTTTTTTTGGACTTGTGTGTGGACACAGTGTTTCAGAACATGTTCCTCTCCCTTTGGCTTTTTATAGCTTTCATAAACAGAATAAACTGGATTGGATACCCTCCTGCAGGAGGAACAACTGAACCTCCATTTTTAAGCACTCTGGAGGATGCAAACTGGAGCTTACATAGAATAGAATTTTGCTTGCTTTCCAAGGAGGACAATATCTTCTGTTTCCACCAGCTGGGCATATCTCTGAGTTGAACAGGATTTGTGCCCTGTCCTGCTGGATGTGCAATAGCATCTTGTCCAACACAGCCTGTACTTTATTTTTATTGAAGGTCAAAATGGGACTAATGTAAATAAACTATATCTCATTTAGCCTTTTTGGAACAGGTTCTCATGAAAGGAGTGGAGGTCTTCATAACATTTACTTGGAACATTTATTTAAGCTTTGGAGGCTTTTGGTACGTACAGTTTTACTGTTAACATTGCTCAGAAATTATCTGCAGATCACCTAGGTTAATTTTATCAGTTCACACCATATGTGGTATGATATTGGGTCTTTTAAAGGATGTTGTCCATTTTCGTGTATTTTCCTTACTGGTAAAATAAAACCATTTTAGTTGTGTGGTTGCCTCCCTGTAAGGTTTGGGTTTTGTATTAGTTGTTTTGTCCATAGAAGGAAATGTTGAAGACTTTAACTCTGAGACCAGAAATAGAGGAAAGGAAAAGGGTTGCCAAAGTTGTGACCCACTTTTTCCTTCACTTCATTTGTGTTGCAATACTCTTTTAAATACATGAGAAGAGTTATGCAGCTCTTTTGATTAAGCCCTATAAACCAGATTCAGAAGGCTACGGAGTGAACTCTAGACTTGCATTAGTATAAAGGAATTTGGAGCTGATGGCTCATGTTGTATTTAACATATGCCCTTCATATGAAGGAAAAATCCAACATGATCCCTGCTCACAAAGAAAGAAATGGCATTCAAATAGGCTGCAGATGAGATTCCAGACCACCTCTTGAAATATGTTTTCCCCTGCCAATAATGTCGCTTTTTCTCTGCTGGATAGCAATTAACGTCTTTTCTTCAACCTTATTCTGGCATATTTTTCTTTAATCCCAAAGTGTCCTGGACCCAGTTGATGTACATGAATGCTCCTAGCCCAGAGACAAACACCTTCCAGCAACAGTGAATGGTTTGGGTTCCTGCAAGGATTAGAAATGTGCAAAACATTCCCACTGTGTTTGATTCTAGTGGTGCAGCAGACCTTTGGAAAGAAGTGCTCAGTCCAGCTAAGAGTGGACTTAGCAATAGCCCACTTTCTTCTCAGCAGGTTCTTCGCAGGTTTTCCATTGCCCTACTCCTTCCCAGAACAGTGTCTTCTTTCTTCTCCAGATATGTCCATTTCTGTTTTGCTCTTCCAGCAGTAGAAGGATCACCTTAATATCTGAAAAATCAGTTTGGAAAGTTTACTGGAAAACTGGACGAACAAACTTCTTAATGTAATGTTTGAAAATGTTGAAGAATCACTGAGGCTTTTCCGGTTGCAATTCTGGACTAATTTTTTTATGGGGCAGTCCTGCACAAGTTTTGCCAGGCTGAAGCTGACATAATCACAAGACTGTGGCCAAAGAGGTTAGCAAAGAATTTTGTTTTTGTAAATTCTTAAACATCTTGCATTGATGCTGCATTTAATTTTAATTACCTTTTCTACATTGAACAGTAGGAATATGTTTGTGCCAGTTTTTATTTGGAAATAAAAAAGTGGGCAGAAATCTCCCAAGTGTTTCAGACAGAGGTATTAGATGTTGAAATGTATTCATTCAGCATTGCATAGTAACACAGATGAGGAGAACATTTCTGACAACTTCAAGGTGTGTTTTATAACACAGTTTAAACATGTGGCATGAGAACTCAGGAGAAATATTCGTGCAGTCTCCTGTAAGAGTGGGAGTTTTTGCCAGGCATTGCAAGGAAGCAAGACTTATGCACCCTGCCTTCTCTGTCTCTCTTAATTTTTTTTTTTCCGTGAGTTTGAAATAAGGGTAAAGATTTTACATATATTTGAAAAAAAAATAGACATATGAAGTATTTTTGACACAGAGAGAAAAACCTCTAATACATTTAGTCCCTGTAAGCTTTAGGAAAATATTAGGGTGTATAGAAAGAACAAATTAATTCCCCTACCAAGAAAAGGCAATATTCATGTAGCTGTGTTTCTACCCTATGGTGCAGCATCCATTTGACCAACGCACTCTGATACTTTTTGTACAGTCAAACAGAAAGCAGATAGCAAAGGAACTAATTATATTGCAGTGAGGAGAGAGGACTGAGTAAATGAAGACTTGTAACATTCAAATCAGTAAGAAACTAGACTTCATTTTTTTTTAGCTACTAATGAAACAATTTTTGTTTCCGATATATTATGGTAATGAATTGCACAGATATCTTTAATGATTTCTATCTCATTTACTTGTTGAAATATGTTGAGGGATTCATTCAGTACTAATATAAATAGTGCAATACAATATTAACTGCTAAAATGCTTATCTGAAAAGGACTGCCTGTTGCTTTCAGGTGTAGTATGGGTCAGCAGAGATAAAGATTAAGCTATTATCTAGTAAATTGGTGCTTTAAAGTTATACTGAAATAATAAGTTCATTTAATGTCCAAGAGTAGACAACCAATGCATAGGCCAAAAAGAAAATTACTGAGACAATGCAATCTAAATTGAGAGGGAAAAAAGTTATATATAAAAGGTATTGAAATGTGTTTGCATTTTTGATTGTGTTGTTATTTCTCAGATAAACCTTTCTGAATGCATTCAAGCAAATATATGTTTGTATTCAAAATTGCTTACAATTAAGCAAAACTCTTACTGACTTATGGAGAGGCAGATTTGGTCTAGTTCACTGGTGGACTTACACCTCTGTGTGTGGAACACTGCAAGCAATGAAGATCAGAGCTAAGGGAAGGAGTAGGAGGCCACAGTGGTATGTTGAGAGGAGGTTAAATGCTGCTGAATTGGGGTGCCTTCATTCTATTGTATCTCATTTTTGTCCCTTGCTGTCCAAACATACAGCTGTTTGGTTCACATTACATGAAGAATGCACATAATGGATAGAGAGGAAACACGATTTGACAAAGCCACATAAGTTGAATAAGCTATGAGACTAGCATGCTGTGTAAACACATGTTGCCTTTGAAAAGGTTTTGATTCAGAACTGGAAGTATGAGGAGGGATGAGATTAGCCTCTAAAATCTCAAAGTTTGTTTGTGTGGTAAATGATGGTCATCATTCATCTTTTTTCTTGGTCTTGCAGAAATGCAACTGAAAGAATGTCTGTGCAATCGTTTGTGGACAGGCAGGAGCTCGTACTGCCTACTGACTAAGAATTTTGTAACAATGCTAAACACATCCCTAAACGAGTACTAAAATACCTTGTCTGTTAGCTGGGCTTCAATGCCACAATAACATAGCCATGACATTTATGCCTGGTGAGAAGGCACAGAGAAAGAGCTCCTATTTATTTGCAAAATACTTTGTAGACACTGGTAGCTACAAGTCAATATTGTCACAGTAAGAAGCACAGACTGTCAGTTTTGGCATCCTTTCTCCAGACTACATTTCAATGAATTCAATCTAATATGTTTAGTATTTTTCCAGTCAGATCACAAAATGCAAATGTGTCAAAAGTTGCCCATGACTTTTTGGCGAAATGATTGTGGTCTGCATTTAGCAAAAATAAAACACTCAGGTTGTAAGTTTTGCAGTTCTATAGGTGAAAGGTCTGAAAATAACTGGAACAAAAGGAGCTTGACCAGAAAGAAGAGGGACGCGTGTACCATGCCAGGTTACATACTTACCTTTGAATACAGTAATGGGTGCTGACAGTTCTTGACATTAGTAGTCATTGTTTCCTAAATAAGCAAGATCATTACAAGGGGAACAGCCTCTTTCTGCTTGAAACTACTTGCAAAAACAAACATATGTTCACTTAGTCTCTATAATTCATCAGTGTCAGCTGCCCACTGGTGAGTGGACCCATATTGTTGTCCTGAACACTTGGATGCTCCTTCCATTTTCTTGTGGAGACATCCACAAATGAATTTTATCTTTCAGATTTCAGTCTCTGGTCTTTGAAGAATTACCCATGTTGACCCATGTTTTACTTCAGTGGCATTGCTCATTATTGGTCTTATCAATGTCATCATTTTTTCTTAATCCTATTAACATCAATCCTGTGTGAGATCAGCTGTCTCCTGCAACTCTTCTTCTTACGCTGAGGGTTGGACCAGCTGGAGCTTCACAAGACAATTGTTGTTCAGCCAGATCCCACAGCTGGTAGTTCTTTAATACTGCACACAAATATTCTCCCTGCATTCTGCAAGCACAATGTACATACATTCTTTTTAACTTTGTGGTGGATCTAACAGGCCAAGCAATTTATAGGGAGCCACAGTATTACTTAGGCAGCAATAATGATTGAGTAGTCAGGGAAGTTCCTTTTCTAACATACTATTTCTCTATTGAGAATCTGTTCAGAATTTTTCCTTTATAAACATGGATAGTCACAACGTCATTAAATTATGTTATAACATACAAAGTGTCTGACTGTATGTTATATAGCCTGGGGAGAAGGAACTCCTTCTTTAAAAGCTGCAAATATATGAACAACATTCTGATGCCTTTGTACTTTTGCTGCATTCACTTCACCAACAGGAGGTAAACTGTGTCTAAGACCTAGAGTCATCTATGGTTTTGAGTATTTCTGTACAGGCAGGTGATTTGAAGTCAATTCTTTGTATATTTTCACCAGTTCTTTTTCTTTAGTTACACCATTTGTGATTTTAGTGAATATTGACAGTGGTTCTCCAGTTCCTCTAAGGATGTATATCCCAAATTGGTGGAACTACAGAGGATAACTTTTAATAAGATTTCATAGCATTTTTTGTAAGAGTATACCTCTTTATAAGATAGTACATTCCAGTTAAATGATTCCTCTGGCTGAGTGATTCGGACTGACAAGCTTAGGGAAACAAGCCTTCCTTCTGCAGAGCATTTCCACTAAGCAGACTGTATCCCCAGTAAATATCAATGAACATGGTGCTGCAGAAGTCTATAAGGTAATAACACCAGATGAGAACTTGTCTTGTAGTCTTTCAGTGCTGTTCATGTGGTACACAAAAGAAGTCTTGGCATTTATCTCTACCACTTATTAAAAAATGCAGAAGAAGCAGTAAACATAAAAGTACAGATACCATGAGATCATTACAGCCCTTGAGCACTGGGAGTCATGAATTTCATCCAAAGGGCTCTGGTCCCTGAGACAGTGATTACCTTATGATAATGGAGCTCCCTCACGCTTTCTTTTACTTTGATGATGAAAAATAAATAATGGCATTGACATTTTAAAGTGGTTAATCCTTTATTTGGACTCTACATTTCATATAGTAAGCCTAATATCCATTCAAGATACCATTTGAGAGCCTAATATTCATTCCAGCCCATCAGAATACTCCATCTGTTCAGACATACAGTTTGTGTTTAAAGCAAACCACAATGTTTCTGATGACTAGAGTTTTGTGGCAGGCACCAGATAAATATACTCATCCATCACACATTGGAGGCATCTAGCATGTAAGGGTGAGAAATTTAGGCATGTCCTCACTGGAAAGTAGGGCAAAGTGTGACTAAGTTCTTCTACTTCCATAGAGACTCAGGGACAGTATAAAATACTGACCCCCACCAAGCACCTTGAGGTTTGAGAATTTGCTTAACTTGGGCCAATTCTAAGATTCAGTGTGGTTGCATTGCTGTAGTGACTTCACTTTTTACAAAACTGATCTTGATCCAAGACACTCCCTGGAAACTTGTGTTCCAGAGAGTGAAGAAAACAAGGATGTTCATGATAAAACACCTGTTTGTTGTTAATTTAGTAAGGACCTTTGGATCACAGCCTGGTAGGATTATGACTTTCTGGTTCTCCTTAGAGTGACCAGTAAATAATGAATTTAAAAATAATTTTTCAAGTGCCCTTCATCTCACTCTTCTGAATATAGTTCTGGTGCAAAAACTAAGTCTTCCTTTCCTGAAATTTCTGCCAGGGAGGACATAAACCAGACTCCAGACTCTAGGCCTTCACGGCTTTAACTGACTGGTCCATGGTAGAAAGAAGAAGCCCTGGGAAATTTTTCTCTAACAAAACTTAGGTGACCCCATCACATGTTTTCCTTTCTTCATTTTCCTTTGACAGACAATAAACTCCTGAAATATTTTCATTGACTGACACTGCTTGCATGCACAAGTGATGCATGCACAGACTCAGATCTAAGTACTAGTTTGAATTCACTGTCAACTTGTAATTGTCTTCTGCTGAGGAATCCACTTTCCTCACATCTGTGACAGAAACACAGTCTCATTATTTGTGAGACAACTGCTCCACAGTGGCATCATCTGCAATCTGGTCATCTGCTCTTCCTCTCCTGTTATTCATTTGGGTAACATTTCACAGATTCACAGAATTGTTGAGGCTGGAAAAGACATCTGAGATCATCAAGTCCAGCCTGTGACTCAACACCACCACACTGGCTAGACCATGGCACTAAGTGCCACATCCAGCCTCTAAAGACAACATGACCTATTTGTATGTTGTATCATGCATTTAGGCCAAAAGTGACATCACCTATCATCGGACTTGTTTCATATTCTTGCTTGTAAGCATCAGTATTTTCCCAGCATTTTTCCAGTTATTTTTTCCAGTTTTCAGAATCAGGTTCAATAATATTCAGGGATGTTCTTGATTCAAAGTGCATGCTTATTTTTTCCCTGCTACAATAAAACATATTTGATAAATGTATTTAGAGAGAACTAATATGTTGACCAGTAAATATTTTCTGATTTCTTCTTGGCATTCAGAATGCAGTTCTGAATCAATTATTTCCAAAAAATGCTGTAAAGGGAAATTTTACATCCAAGATTGTTGGAGTTTCTCCCCAGGGCTGAGACCATTCAAAGATCTAAATGGACAGAAACTTTCTAAAGACTAGGGCTAAAGAGTTTATTTTGAGGGGAATAATTTATTTGACAAATTCAATCTCTTCTTTCTAATAGTGCAATCTGCACAAGAATCTGGCTTAATTTTTCCACTCTTTTGATTACACAGGCAGTTATATCTGTAACTTGCTATAGAAATTATGTAAATTCAATCGTGTCCTTTAGATATCACTAGTCAGATAAATGCCTGAGTACTGCTTAGACATCTCAACTTGTGAACTTGTAAGACTACTGCAGTCAATGTTCGTAGAAAGTGAGTTTAATTCTTGGGACAGTACAAATCAGTAAAATGCTACCAGTACAGTAAAAGGCCAGGCAGTATTGTAATGGCTTCTGATTGCCCTCCTGTTCTTCCAAAGGAGGCAAGCAAATTTGTATCTGAGCAAACTATCAAAGAAAATATGGAAAAAAATATATACTTTTCCAAGGTGAACTCTCCTAGAAGAGGGAGCCATACATTATTAGTCAGTTGCTGCATGAATGTTTGCTCAGAAGTTCTAGGGGAAAAAAAATCCTAATTAAATGTAATTCAACATTTCTTCCTTCTAATGCAGCTATTAAGGAATTCTGTTCCCAAAAGAAAATAGCTTTATTCCGTTTTCCTATATCACACTGAGTATGGAAATGTTCAAGCCACTGGAAGAACATGGGCATTGCAGGAGTTATTCATTGTAATCAGCCAGGGGACCTTCCTAGAGTTCCTGAAAGATGAGGTCAGTCTTTGAGTTCCAGCAGAGTCAGAAGGAGATATAGACCTTATGGAGAGTCATCGTGTACAAGGGTCTGGCTCAAGCAGTTTGAATCTCTGCAGGTCCTGTCTTTCTCCATTGGGTAAAAAAAAAAGAATGTAATGAGATTAGCTGCCAGAAGTTTGATAGATGTGTGTTTCATTCCACAAAGATGGTCTGTGTTCTGAATTGGGCTTTGGTCTGCTAAAGCCTGTATTAAAGAATCACAGAATTCTTAGAGTTGGAATGGTCCTCTCGAGATCATCTAGTCTAACCCCATTACTAAAGCAGGATTGCCTAGAGCACATCACACAGGAACACATCCAGGAGGGTTTTGAAAGTCTCCAAAGACAGAGACTCCACAATCTCCCTGGGCAGCCTGTTCCAGTGCTCCATCACCCTCACAGTAAAGAAGCTCTTCCTCATGTTTAGATGAAACTTCCAGTTTTCCAGCTTGTTCCCATTGTCTCTTGTCCTGTCATTGGGCACCACTGAAGAGTCCAGCTCCATTGTCCCTGAACCCACCCGTCAGACATTTATAGACATTTATAAGGTTTCCTCTCAACCTTCTCCAGGCTAAATAGTCCCAGCTCTCTCAACATTTCCTCTTAAGAGAGATGCTCCAGTCCCCCAGTCATCATTACAATGACACAGGACTTCTATGGCTAGTCTAATCCTCACTACAGGTTGTGCTGCTGTTCCATTCTGGAAGTATCTGGTCTGGTGAGGTGGGCAAACATGATCTTGGCCAGGTTGTCAGGCTACGTCATCAGTTTCTGCATTCTATGATACAGAACTGTAGTATTACTACCTCTAATGCTGCTGCCATTGTATTAACTGCAAGTATACCAAAATCCATGGTAACAGAGCATGCACAACAGGCTCAATATTACATAAACTGTATAAAGCAATCACCATAATCTGTACAGGGATTCATCTTCTTTATATGGACAAAATGGGTGGTGCACTGTGGTAGGACCTTACAAATTCCAAAAAGCCTGAGAATTCATAAAGTTTAAATTTGATCACAAGCAATGAGTGGATTCCAGTGACTTCCCTCTCCTTCAAAAATAAGTGTTCGTAATACTGTACTGCAGACTCTCTGTGACCAAGGCAAACATTCCTAAGCCAAGGGCATATAATGAACTGCAGTCACACAGGTAAAATCCAAATGTAAAACACATGAGGCAAATAATAAGGTATTTAAGACAGCCTTCAGACAGCGACAGTATCATTATCAATGATACTTTTAATGGTGTTCTGGTTCACTGGTAAGGCTCTGAAGGCACAGATGGTTGATTTACCTCCTCTTGTGACAGAACAACACACACTCAGATGTACTATATCACATTTGGATCAGCTATGCGTCCAAATAGCTCATAAAATCCAAATGCCTAGATGAGAGGTTAGATTCACACCTAAGGATCAAAATTTCACTCACAACATTTGAATCTGGGCCAAGCACAAACTAGAAAAAAATGAATTGCCTTTTTTTTTTTTCAAATCCAGCCCAGAGAAGTAGAAACTTCCCAACACCTGAATAGCCAGCAGGACTTTCACTATTTGGATGCAGAAAGTTCATCTATCAATATTAATCCTGGATTCACCATGGATTTGAACTTTGAAAGATAACCAAAACTGGCTGGATCGTGGATTTGTTTCCTCACCTTCCACTTCTCAACATGCAATGAGCTCCATTTCAATCCTCAAAAAATTGAGCCAATCACTCTTCTTTGTGTCTGTATCTGAATTTTGCACCTAACCCCCTGAAAACTAAGCTTAGCCACCAGCCTGCCTGGGCTGATGTAAAAGCCTGCAAAATCACGCTTGGTTTCTCTTTGTCGGAGCTCTCTTCTATCTCCACTGAAACTGAGGTGAAGTTTCACTAAGCGGTGGCTGTGCTCTTGCCCAGGAGGGAAGCAATCGGTTGCAGTTTCCATCTGATGGTGATTTATTTCTTTGCACCATCTGGTGGTTCTTCAGACCAAGTGCAACAGCAGTTCCCAAAATTGCCTTGGTCAGTGTTGCAGCGGTGGTTGCAGCGGCTCGAAGACTACCTTACAAATGATCTTGGGATAACGTAGAAGATAGAACCTGTCACCAGAATAATTAATAATCTAGAATGACACAAATCCCTGTGGCATGGAAGAAATCCTGCTTTTTTCTTCAGGTTGCTACTCCATCATCTTGATCACAGGTCTCTTCACAGAAGGATGTGGGGAGTAAAAAATGAAATCTGACAAAATTGTATTTATAAGAGCAAAAAATAGTTCAGTCAAGGCTTAACAAGTGCTTTAATCAGGATATTCTATAAAGTCTGCCAGAGGTATGTGCCAACTAATAGCAACTTTTGACCCTGATTTTTGGCTTCATTGACTCTTGGCACTCAAACAGCATGCTGGCTCAGCACTCCAATGAAGCTGACCAATTGGATCAGATTGTATTTAAATGATTTTGGAGGAGGACAGCCATCATCATTAGATTATTAAAACATCTTAGGCTTAGAAGTGGTGTCACGAATGCATGTCAAACTATTCAACTGTAGAGCGCAGGTCATAGGATAACTTAAGGATCTGAGGGGAAAAAAACCCCAACAAAACAGAAAGACATACTTACTCATGGGAATTCATGACATTTTAGAACTAGTGATGTCTTCACTCCCTGCTTATGAATCCTGGAGCTGGTAACTGTGGTGAAATAGTTTAAGGCCTCAGCTGTTGAAAACAGCAAATCTGAGTGGATCTGATTAGACAAGTTCTACAAACCTTGCCAGATACTGAACGCTCCTCATTTGAAACCTGGACTAACTCCACCAAAGCCAGTGCAGAAATTAAGAGCTAAGAGAGTTTCTTCAGCCCAGACCCATGTCCTTCTCATACTTTATGTTACACTAAAATAGCAAGATACCATGTCTCAATGCTTGGAAAACTTTCTTTTTGTAATTTGGGTCATTTCTGCACACTCCAATTATCTATGGAGATGTGGAAATGGGCCATAATATTAGTGGGACCTGTCCTTGGAGAATGTTCCCCGTGCAAAGGTCACAGCTCTCATAATGGTGGGCTGTGGCTAGTGTCCCTGATACGAGAGCTGCCTCAGAGAAGGGGGTCAGTGAGACCGGTGAAGCTGACAAACTGCTCTGACTGTGATAGGGATAAACAATGCCCACTAGACAACCTAAAGCTGCAAGAATGTTCAGAACAGGCCAAAAGTCCTCCACTTTTCCTTGTCATCTGCTCTCTTTGCCACACACACATGAACATGCCAACACTGAATGAAGGCTTGCTCTCTTCGCCTCCCAAATCAAAGACATTTTTGACTAGGGGCAAAACAACGTGTGAATTTTCCAGTGTGAAAGGAAAATCCCAATCTGCCCGTTTTGCTAAGTCATATCATTCTGGTGTTAACTGCCAAGCCTATTCCCCATCTGGACATCTTTGAGAAGATCTCACACAGGCAGGTTACTCTCTCATATGAAAGATATTTCCAGTGAGACACACCTTTTTTGAACTATGTGGGATACGGTAACGTTTTTTTTGAAAGTATTTCCTCTTCCCCTGCTTCTCACTTGGGTAATTACAACTTCCTTGACTTGCCAGCCACTGAGCCCTGTTCTATGGAAAATGTCTTATAGATATAGCCTGCTGGAAGAAGTAGTCAAGCTGTTTAAAAAACCCAACAAGACAGTGGGTGGAAAGAAGGTTTGTTTCTAACTAAAGACTCAGAGGTAATAGGCATTTCTATGTGATCTATCAGATATTTCTCCATTCAATGTTCTTACCAAAGAAAAACTCCCATGAACTCTCTTTTATGAAAAATGCAAAATATGTTACTATTCCTGAAAGAATAGAGAATTTTTTTGGTTTTTTGAACCTTATATAGACCTGTATCTTTTTAGGCTTATTTTTTAAGTTGATCCAGCACACAGATGGAGGATATTATAAGCCATGAATCCATCTTTAAAACACCTTTGCTCACATTTATATTTGTGAGTGGTCAACTTTAAAAACAGTTAATCTACATCTGAATTCAGGATAAGGGTTTGGCTCTGATAAGAGTAAAATTTCTGCTATAACAGTCCTGCCTACACTGGGAAGGACTTCCTTTGATCTGTAATAAACTCATCAAGGCTTAATAGTCATCTGAGAAAGTCTTGGTTCATAACTCGTTTTTACAGCTATCTGATTTCTTTTCATTTGTTTCAGGCTTATCTTGGGTATGAGGACCTTGAAACAATTTTAAACTTGTTCACAAAACTATGAATGCAAAATCTTCTGTGAAACAATCCAGTTTCTCCATTATTATGATTAATCAGATTATGAATCAGGCCATCTCAAGACTAGAACAATTAAAAAACCTGCATTCTTTTGTGGTTCCTGTTTTGTATTTATGATTCTATACTCTCAGTATCTACCTAGTCATTTCAGACGAATCACTACAGTCCTTTAATATCCTATCCACAACTCCAAAAAGGAATTCTTCATGAACTTTTTGTCCCCATGCACTAATCTGTTTTCGTGACCTGAACAGCATTTATCCCCTGGTCATAAACGAAATCTGTATTTCATCACATTCATCACTCTGTTCCGTGCTACAGCCAAATAGCTGCACTCCTACAGCTTCAAATGATGGCACAGAAGAGAATTGTTAGATATGCACATTCCAGCTATCCC
The DNA here is from genome assembly GCF_000703405.1 of Apaloderma vittatum. NCBI lineage: Eukaryota > Metazoa > Chordata > Aves > Trogoniformes > Trogonidae > Apaloderma > Apaloderma vittatum. Next base: position 29,427 of record NW_009730830.1, read on the forward strand.
ACATCTGCCAGGTCTGTTGTGGGCAAAAATGAGGAAACCAGAGCCAAAAAAACAACCCTGCTTTGTGTGTGTTTTATTTTAAACCATTCTGAAGCCAAGAATGTGAAGATCAACCAACTGCTGACATGCTAGTAATATTTTGCTTTACACAGATCTATAAATATACTTATCACTGTTTAACCTAAGACTGCATACACTGTAGTCATAAGAAACACACATGTTCTAGAGGACAGCTAGAAATAATTATATGAAAGAAAGACTGGAAACACTTTCTTTTTCTGGGTGGGGTTAGACTTCCTATAAAACTTGATCAGGGATAATCTTCTAATCCTTGTGTGGGTGACCTTAATAGGAGATTTTTCTAGAATTGGGCCCAAACACAAATAATTTTTTTGTGCTCTTGGTTTTCAACTTTTCTGCAAACTTTTTTCTTTCTGAGGCTGCTTCTAAGCTGTCTATAGCTATGAATAGCAAAACTATTATCAGTAAGTCCAAATTCTCTATATAGGAGCATCTCCACTGGAAAAAATGTAGGCTCCTATAAATAAATTTTAAAAAAATGTTCAAAAGAAACACAGAATTGCCTCAGCTGGGGATCGGTCATGATTAATCTAGCCTGCTCTGCTGTCTCTGACAAAGACCAGCACCAGACACAGGGCTAGAAAACTCTTATGGAAGGATATAATGGAGTTGGGAAGAAATAGATGAAAAAATGTGGTAAGTTCCCTGTTATGTGGATGGAATGTATATATTGACTTTCTGAATTTTCCTTATGCTGACGCCCAAGGAGAAGGAAGAGTAAACTTCGCTGATTGCCTTTCATGAAGAAGGGAAAAAAAGAAAAACAGTAGTGATACTAAAACGTTGTAAGCAAGGAGGAGAGAGACTACTGGCTCTTCTGTCTTAGAATGGGTAGGGAAGGCAGGGACTGGAAGTCAGCTCATGTAGTAGGAAATGTAGGATCCTCGGATAAGTTACCCCAGATATACTCAAGGAAGGAAATGCATTTCCATGTATACTTCTAGGGAAGGCAATAAGTAAGTCACTGGCACACTGACAAGTGAGAACACTGGTAAAAGTGAAAGATCTTAGATGGAGACCAGATTTTGAATAACAAACAAAATTAAAGGGGGAAGGTAAACTGCTGAAAATGTCCATAAACTCTGAAATCCAGTATGGAGCTCAGACTTTAATCAGGTAACTCGCAGGAATGACCTCCTGGAAGGAAATTACGAAGAAGGAAAGAAATAGCAGTTACTAAAAGAGACGAAAGAACAAATTGCCCCCATAAGGGAGAAGATAAGAAGCTTATCTACCTTTACTAATAATATCACATTCCCAAAATTGTATGTGTTTTTTTTAGAAAATACAAGCAAGTAAGCTCACAAAGAATCTATTAAAATTGGGAAATTAAGAACCTAATAACTTCTGAATCTGTGAAACAGACCAAGTGAAAATAAATTTTTTTTTAAAAATAAACAAAACAACAGAAAACTTGAGAATCTAGGACTTGACAAATGGTTTCTTTTCATAAACTAAGGGTTGAAATATCTGACTCTTTAGGGATTAGGTAGAAATTGTGACTTTAACAGTAAAAGATTAAGCTATCTCTGTTGTAAGATACATAATTCTTAACAGTACAGTTGATAGAAAATAATTGATTAACTATTGAAATGGAGGCTCGAGTTTGGTCAATGCTTCTTTGCCAGAATAAGACAAAAGCACCTGAGCTGGTAGAACATTTCTAGATTGAAGAGATCTGAAGAGATCGGAGGTTACCCTCACTAAGTGCCATATGTCAGTTTGATGTAGCATTAGGAGCTCTTGGCTCTAAAACCAGACCTGTATTCGCATGCAGCTGGAGATGCATTTCAAATCCCATGCCCTTCTTCATTCCTGATGCACAAGTGGCTTGGACTACACACACTGCTGACACGCACAACAAGAGGCAGCTTGAGAGAGACCAAAAGACTCTTCTCTACTTGCTCTTCAAGACGAGGCAGTGAACCACAGGGAACCGTTCAGTTTCCCAGACCTGACTTGTGTGCTGGCAGTTGGACAATGCTGGTTTTGCATATGGTATATAAAATGAGCAAACATAAAAATGGGTATTGATGAAGTGTGACATCATCCTTAAAATGCAGCTGAATTCACTGCATTAGTCCAGACAAGTGCCAAAAATGTGAGGGAGCTGCAATAGGATCACGTAATCTTTGCAATGAATACACTTAAATGGACCTCACAGCATGAATGCCCAGACTATGCACATCTAGTGTGAGAAAATCTCACAGTATAAGTAAAATTCAGAGATAATTCTTGCAGAAACTGCAGCAAATATGGTAACTAAAGAAATTTCAGGCTTGTGAAAAAAATATCATCACCACCAATTAATGGAGGTAGCAGAGGAGTTCAGCAGTTTGTAGATAGCCATGGGTAAGCCAATGACCAACCTGTGTGCTTATTTTCTACACACTTAAACTGGTCAGTCCTTGGAAATTTGGCATCTTTGTATGTTTCTATTTATCTCACTTTGTCCTAGGAAAAAAAGTTGATTAAGAGGGAATGACTTTTTTTTTGCCTTGCTTTTTTTCCCTAAGAAAAGAGCAGAATAATCACTTTTTTTTTTCATTGTTTTCTGCCAGCATGTTGAAAGATGGGCACATTATCAGACTGATAAATTTTCCTAAGAATTCTTGATGGTTGATCTGAACCAAATGTAAATACTGAACAATGAAACTCTATCTTTTTTGTGTTCATTGTGGTTACAGAAATCATAAAGTCAAGTAAGTCTTGGACTGAGATCTGTACTATTTTTTCCATGTTCATTAGACATCACTAAGTAACTGAAAATATATTCTTTTGTATCTTAGTAAACAAAAACAAAAACTAAGATCAAGTTTTTCTTAGTGTCATTCCAAAGTGAAACATTTTAACTTCCTTTGAGACCTACCCTTGCCTTGAAAGATATATTAGAATTTAAAAACTACCATTAAGTTGATAGACTGGCATGTCGAAACTGGTGGGTTTATTACTGACGCTTTATGCTCTCTGGAGCATGACTTCTGCACTTATTTGGTTCTCAGTTAAATGTTTATGTGGATAATTCCACTGCAGTCTTCCAAAGAGAAGTTTAAAATAAATCAGGATTTGTGCTCCTTCTTACTCATGAACTGTAGTCTGTAGACATGTTTCTAAAACACCTGAAGTTTATTAAGTGCTTAGCACTCATGAGTGTCTTATCTTTTTCACGTAACAGCATCTACCTACTGTTAATCAAAATCTATATAGATCTAAGCAAATTAAGCCTGGGAATGTATCATCATGACAGACAGCCATAGAGGAGTTAATAAAAGTGCAAGCTAAGTCTCAATTTGTAATTAATAATTAATGCCCATAAGATTGCAAATCCTTTACTCCCACTGTCAGGCTGCTACTTATGAAAGTGTTTTCAGTGCAGTCAATGAAAGGTGTGTAGTTGGTGACAAACATGAAAATGAGTCTCCAACTCTTCAATATTTTGTGTACACTGACGAGTCTTAGGTTGAGTCTTGATGTTATTTACTCAGGAAAAAGCTGCTCTTCTGAAAATTTATCTGGTTTTTGGTTTTCTTTGAGGGGTTTTTTTGGCAATCTGGCAGCTTTTTAGGAAGAATCTGCAACTCTTTTCTTCAGATTTGAAATAGCTCAAGCATGTCTACAGCATACGTGGCTGACAATTGCATAGCATATGTCAATAAGTCAGGCCAGCATGGAACTGGCAGTGTAAACTGCCCTATTTTCTGTGAAAATAAATTTACTGCAACTCACTTTGATGTCTCAAACCACTCGTGCACAAAAATTGTGCCAGAAATCTGACCTAATGTATTACAATGTCCATATCCTGACAACCAATAATGTTGGCTACAAGCTTAATTACCATAAGAGGTTGAATTTCTTCCACAGTCAACTTGCTTCATTTCATATGTCTAGCCCTTCACTTGATAATTTGCTTTAACTGAACTACTGAAAGCTAAAAGAAAACTGAAAAGGAACGTGTGAGCATCTCCTTCTCTTGCAAGTTGCAGCAAGAAAGACACCATGATTGCTATCCCTCTTAACAGACTTGCAATTGGAAGAGGAGAGGCTGGCCTGTGACATTTGCTCTATTTGCATCTTTTTTTACACAGATTTCTTATACTATACCATATACTTTGACTTTGGTACTGCCTTGCATAATCCATAAGTGTGAATGGCTTTCATGCATAACTGATTTCCCACAACCTAACCAGCTCTCAGTGTTGTTCTGGGAACCACAGCAGTATGAGAAAACTCTGGCATCAGCTGTGACTCAGTTGAGCCTTGCATGAGATATATGCATTTGGAAAAAAATGAGAATAAAACACACCTTGAAACAGAAATATCAAAGTAACCACATAGTTACATTTTCAGTACTCTTCAACCTGAAAAATTATTGTAATTTCTAGAGTTTAGTGTTTAACTTTCTCATGCATATAACAGTTGCTGTTTGCGCCATGTATGCCCTGTTTCTCCCTATTGATCTCAGTAATAAGGAGGTACAGAAACCTTAATTTTAGCTGCTCCGTACTGATAGGTTAACATGAACACGTTGTGAGCTCAGGCACAGATGCTTTACTAGCATTTAAATGGATAAGGAGCAATCACAGGACATAAGAACCATATTCACAGAATCAGAGAATCACATAATCACAGAATGTTAGGGTTGAAAGGGACCTCAAAATAGCATCTAGTCCAACCCCCATGTCAGAGCAGGATGGCCTAGAGTAGGTCACACAGGAACGCGTCCAGGCGGGTTTTGAATGTCTCCAGAGAAGGCGACCCCACAACCTCTCTGGGCAGCCTGTGCCAGTGCTCTGTCACAGTGAAAAAGCTTTTCCTAATGCGTTTGTGGAACGTTCTATGTGACATCGGTGTTAGAACCCTGGTGCCACGGAAGGCTTCAACGTTCATTAGAAATATCAGACTTCTCAAGCATCTAGAAATGTGCCTTATTCTGCCAAATACTGAATATTTGTCTTTTGTAGAAAGCTGTTTAACACAGTTTAAAAAGTTGAAAAAAGGCATGTTAACTCCTCCCTTAAGTCTTAGAGAGAGATAGCAAGTTGTCAGTGTTGTGTTATGGCTCAGATGAATGAAGGTATAACTCTAATTTCTTACAGTTTTGGTAACAAAGACATCTTCCTTTACTAATGGAGATACTGTTATTCACCTCCCATGTGCTTTTGCTGCTGTTTCTTATAAAAACAAACTATTGGACTTGATTTTGAAATATATTAAGGAACTAAGGCTCATGCTGACTTCATGGGGGACTCCGAGTTCTCAGTACATCACGTCCTCATGCATTAGTCCCCTACCTCATTCTCTTAGTAACACAGACCTGTGTTTTCTTTCAATGAGATTTCTATACCCTTTAAGGTCTCACACTGAGGACTCTTTCTTTCCTTCAGGTGAATACTAATAGCATACAGCTTTTGAAGACATTCTTTATTTCAGCAGCTAGCTACTAGCTATTAGTTATTCATCTGAAAAGTAGATGATAGGTATTATTATCCAGAGTTTTAATAAAAGAAAACTTGTGACCTGTGGGCAAATGGGAAACGGTTCCTCCCTCCTCTTACAAATCTCTCATGAAATTTCATTCTTCCTACTGATGACTATAAAAGGTTCCTCTTAAAGTGGAACTAGTTCTTTCTAACTGAAATTGGTTGCTAGATGAAGAAGTGGTAGGGAGAAGATTACAGTGAGATTACAGTGATGTTGGTGGGAAGACTACTAGAACTGGCTAGAGAAGCTAGTAATTACTGAAAATTAATCTCAACAACTATGGTGGGAGTACTAAATCTAAGAATCCTGCAGGTTTAAGGCACATTGCAAACTGTAAACTGCCATTAAAATCCCTTAAACCTTCTATTTCCTTGTCTTTAAATACATTTCCTAAGCAATTTTTAGAGTATCTTTGGAAATAAATTATTTTCTTGCAATTTTTGTACTGAGTGCTTTTTGCAACCTTCTTGAAAAGCCTGACAAAATCATGAGGGTCCATCCATATTTAAGTGTACAATGTAACTGATACTGCTTAGGTAGTACTATTCGCACAGTGAGACTGCAGTTGGTGAAAAAAAGGCATAAAGACTGCTCAATGTACCTATTTATGGAAAAAAAAACCTCTTTGAAGACTTTTCTTAAGGAGAATAAAAACATTTTTGTTTCAGACTTTCATACACCACCTGACATGCATTCAGCATTTATCCTAGACACTAGTATACTGGATAGCTGTCCTGTTTCGATGCATAGGCCTCCCACAGATAGACTTGAATGGCTAAAGCTGAATATCTGGGCAGTATCTCCAACAATTTTTCTTCTCTGTTTCATGAGAGAGAATCCAGCTTTATTAGATTTTTTTTTCCTATTTAATGTGCTGGGTATGCGCATGGTTTGATGTGCAGCATGATATTTGTTTGGTTTTATTTCCCCTCTGTGGCATATAAAATCTAATAAGCAAGTCTTTTTTTTTGCTGTTGCTACGGCAGAAAGATTCTTGAAACACTTAGTGATAGAAAATAATTAAAAAAAAAAAAAAGAAGTGGCATCTCGCTTCTAATTTTGGGAAGTTTGTTCATATATGTGTTTACAAAGCCAGAATTCTGAAATACTCTAAGCTAAGAGTTCCACAGTGAAAGCAAGCCAAACTCATAAAGTTCAGTAACTCCAGAGCCTAAATTCTTATGCTAAATGTATTATTGCTTAAAAGGAACTTGAAAGGATTATTTACTGGGAAGGCATGCTTTCCCAATAATTTCCAAATAAAGCATTACCTGCTTGCCACAATGAGGCAACACATAAGGGCTGTGCTTTATAGGCCATAATTTCAACCCTCCAGTTTCTCAGTGCCCCAGAACCCCATTTATACACTTTTCAAGAGATTTACTTGCCCAGCTCCATCTGAAGTTTGGATATTTTCCAAACTGTCACTGTTACAGAAATTTCTAGCAATATTTGTTGTGTTTACTGGTTTTAGATTTCAGGAGGTACAGCATCAGCCTGCAATATCAAATGAATAAAGCACTACAAGATGATGTTTCCATAAAAATGTGGTAAGGAATGGTGCTGCTTCAGTGGGATTTCCTGGTTATGTGGGGTTTTAACTTGGATAACTAATTTTGGTTCACAATAGCATCTGATAGCGAAGCGGGGGAGGAGGGAAAAGTTGAATTTTCCATGGATTTAATGTTTGTATCTCTTCCCCTATATACACACACACACACATATATATACAC
>NW_009730831.1:0-214 GCF_000703405.1 Apaloderma vittatum
GGGGAGAACATAACTGCAACCACGGTGAAGATGCGGGTGTCGTGTGCTCAGGTAAACCTGGTCCATATCATGCCCTAAGGAAGTGTTTTATCTCTACGTACGCTGCTTCCGAAATCCAGTGGTATCATTCTCCATCACTAGGTCCACCATGAAGTAACACCTCTCTAACCTTTCCATTTCAGAGCCTCCTGAGGTCCGGCTGGTGAACGGCTCC
>NW_009730831.1:268-668 GCF_000703405.1 Apaloderma vittatum
CTGGGACTTGGACGATGCTGAGGTGGTGTGCCGGCAGCTGGGTTGTGGGGCAGCAGTCGCAGCCGTGGGCTTGGCGCATTTTGGCCAGGGATATGATTCCATCTGGCTGGGGAACCTAAACTGCACGGGGACGGAAGGTGCCATCAAAGAATGCAGCTTCACATCCTGGGGAGACCATAACTGCAGCCATGGTGAAGACGCAGGTGTTGTGTGCTCAGGTAAGTCTAGTCCACATCATGCACTAAGGGAGTAGTTTATTTCTACGTACTCTGCTTCTGACAACCAGTGCTTCCATTCTCCATCACTAGGTCCACCACCAAGATGTTACATCTCTCTTACCTGTCCATTTCAGAGCCTCCTGAGATCCGGGTCGTGAATGGCTCCAGCCGCTGCTCTGGGA